>NW_017681986.1:0-10696 GCF_001879085.1 Nicotiana attenuata | reverse complement strand
CGGTCCCCAAACCGCAGGTGCGAAAACACCAGAAACAACAATTTCAGCAGCTGCATTAACATCTCAACTTCTCCGTTAACCACCCGAAATCACCTCGAGGCTCCCGGGACCTCAACCAAAAGCACAAACATATCCTAATAACTTATTCAAACTTGTTCCAATCATCAAAACACTTCAAACAACATCAAATCAACCAAAACACCTCGGATTCAAGCCTAAGTTTCTAAAATCTTCCGAATTCCGCTTTTGATAAAAAAACCCAACCAAACCACGTCCGAATAACCTGAAATTTTGCATACACATCCCAAATGACACCACGAAGCTACTGCAACTCTCGGAATTCCATTCCGACCCCTATATCAAAATCTCACTATCGAACCGGAAACTTCAAAAATCAAACTTCTGGCATTTCAAGCCTAAATTAGCTACGGACCTCCAAAACACAATCCGACCACGCCCCTAATCCCGAAATCACCCAACGGAGCTAACGAAACCATCGGATTTTCATTCCGAGGCCGTCTTTACACTGTTCCAACTACGGTCAACTTTCCAACACATAAGCTCTCATTTAGGGACTAAGTGTCCCAAAACTCTCCGAAATTCAAAACCGACCATCCCGGCAATTCAAAATAGTAGAAATAAACTTGGGGAAAGCAGTTAATAGGGGATCGGGGCGTAAATTCTAAAAACGACCAGCCGGGTCGTTACATCCTCCCACACTTAAACATTCTTTCATCCTCGAACGAGCATAGAGATATACCTGAAGTAGTGAAGGGATGAGGGTACTGGCTGCGCATATCCTACTCGGTCTCACAGGTCGCCTCCTGGACCGGCTGACCCCACCACTGAACCTTCACTGATGCAATGTTCTTTGACCTCAGCTTCCTAACTTGCCTGTCCAATATTGCCACTGGCTCCTCAACATAAGATAGATCCCTCTCCAACTGGACTGAGCTAAAATCCAACACGTGTAATGGATCACCGTGATACCTCTGGAGCATCGAAACATGAAATACCAGATGAACTCCTGCCAAGCTGGGAGGTTAGGCAAGCTCGTAAGCAACCTCCCCAACACGCCTCAATATCTCAAAAGGGCCAATAAACCTCGGACTCAACTTCCTCTTCTTCCCAAATCTCATAACACCCTTCATAGGTGAAACCCGAAGCATAACCCGCTCTCCAACCATGTAGGAAACATCACGAACCTTCCGGTCCGCGTAACTCTTCTGTCGGGACTGGGCTGTACGGAGTCTATCCTGAATCACCTTGACTCTCTCCAAAGCATCCTGAACCAAGTCTATGCCCAATAACCTAGCCTCACCTAGCTCGAACCAAACCACCGGAGATCTACATCGCCTACCATATAAGGCCTCGTACGGTGCCATCTGAATGCTGGACTAATAGCTGTTGTTGTAGGCAAACTCCGCCAATGGCAAAACTGATCCCAATAACCCCCAAACTCAATCACACACGCACTGAGCATATCCTCAAGAATTTGAATAGTGCGCTCGAACTTTCCGTCCATCTGAGGGTGAAATGTTGTGCTCAACTCCACCCGAGTACCCAACTCCTATTGTACGGCTCTCCAGAATCGCGATGTGAACTGAGTACCTCTGTCTGAAATGATGGAAACTGGAATACCATGCAGACGAACAATCTCCCGGATATAAATCTCCGCCAATCGCTCCGAGGAATAGGTAGTACACACAGGGATGAAATTCGCGGACTTGGTCAGCCGATCCACAATAACTCAAATGGCATCGAACTTCTTCAAGGTCCGTGGGAACCCAGATACAAAGTCCATGGTGATCCGCTCTCATTTCAACTCTGGAATCTCTATCTGCTGAAGCAATCCACCCGGTCTCTGGTGCTCATACTTCACCTGCTGACAATTAAGGCACCGAGCTACAAACCCAACTATATCCTTCATCATCCGCCTCCACCGGTAGTGTTGCCTTAAATCCTGATACATCTTCGTGGAACCTGGGTGAATGGAATACCGCGAACTCTGGGCCTCCTCTAGAATCAACTCCCGAAGCCCATCAACATTGGGTACACAAACTCGACCATGCATCCTCAATACTCCGTCATCACAAGTAGTCACATCTCGAGCATCGCCATGCAACACCTTGTCCTTGAGGACAAGCAAATGAGGGTCATCAAACTGACGCTCCCGGATACGATCAAACAAGGAAGACCGAGAGACCACACAAGCTAGAACCCGACTGGGCTCCGAAAGATCCAATCTCACAAATTGGCTGGCTAAGGCCTGAACATCCATCGACATAGGCCTCTTTGCTGCTGGTAAATAGGCCAAACTCCCCAAACTCTCTGCCCGGTTGCTCAAAGCATCGGCCACCACATTGGCCTTGCCCGGGTGATACAAGATAGTGATGTCATTATCCTTCAGCAGCTCTAGCCATCTCCACTGATGCAAATTAAGGTCCTTCTGCTTGAACAGATGCTGCAAACTCTGGTGATCAGTATATATCTCACAAGGCACGCCGTACAAGTAATGACGCCAGATCTTCAAGGCATGAACAATGGCAGCTAACTCAAGATCATGGACAGGATAATTCTTCTCATGTATCTTCAATTGTCTGGACGCGTAGGCAATCACCCTACCGTCCTGCATCAATACCTCCCCAAGGCCAACTCTCGAGGCATCACAATAGACAGTATAAGACCCCGAATAGGTAGGCAATATCAAAACTGGGGCTGTAGTCAAGGCTGTCTTGAGCTTCTGAAGGTCTCCTCGCACTCTTCCGTCCACTGGAACGGAGCACCCTTCTGGGTCAGTCGGTCATAGGTGTTGCAATAGATGAAAACCCCTGAACAAATCGACGGTAACAACCCGCCAAGCCAAGAAAGCTACGGATCTCTATAGTTGAGGATGGTCTGGGCCAACTCTGCATGGCCTCCACTTTCTTCGGATCCACCTGAATACCATCTCTCGAGACCACATGACCCAAGAACGCCACGGAATCCAACCAAAACTCACATTTTGAGAACTTAGCATACAGTTTTTCCTCTCTCAAGGTCTGGAGCACTGTCCTCAGGTGCTGCTCATGATCTTCCCAACTCCGGGAATATACCAGAATGTCATCAATAAAAACGATCACGAATGAATCAAGATATGGCCTGAAAAGACTGTGCATCAGATGCATGAAGGCTGCTGGGGCATTAGTCAGCCCAAATGACATAACAAGGAAATCGTAATGACCATACCGAGTCCTAAAGGCAGTCTTCGGGATATCTGGCTCCCGAATCTTCAACTGATGATAGCTAGAACGCAAGTCGATCTTAGAAAACACCCAAGCACCCTGTAACTGGTCAAATAAGTCATCAATACGAGGCAAAGGATAATGGTTCTTCACTGTCACCTTATTCAGCTGGCGATAATCAATACACATACGCATAGAACCATCCTTGTTCTTCACAAATAAGACAGGAGCACCCCAAGGTGATACACTGGGCCGAATGAAACCCTTATCAAGTATCCTGCAACTGCTCCTTCAACTCCTTCAACTCAGGAGGAGCCATGCGGTACGGAGGGATAGAAATGGGCTGAGTGCCCGGCAACAGATCAATGCCAAAATCAATATCTCTATCAGGTGGCATGCCTGGAAGATCAGCTGGAAACACATCAGGGAAATCCCGTACTACTGGGACTGAATCAACAAAAGGAGTATCCATATTGACATCTCTCACATAAACTAAATATGCATCACAACCTTTCTCAACAATATGCTGAGCCTTAAGGAAAGAAATAACTCTACTGGGAGTGTGACCTAAAGCACCCCTCCACTCAATACGCGGTACACCTGGCATGGCCAGTGTCACGGTTTTGGCATGACAATCAAGAACAGCATAATGGGGCGACAACTAGTCCATGCCCAAGATAATATCAAAATCAACCATGCTGAGCAATAATAACTCGGCTCCAGTCTCAAAACCACCAAGAACAACCAAACATGACCGATAAACGCGGTCCACAACAAGAGAATCTCCCACAAGAGTAGAAACATAAACTGGGGAACCCAAAGAATCCCGAGGTACACCCAAATGCGGAGCAAAATAAGAAGACACATAAGAATAAGTGGAGCCTGGATCGAATACAACCGATGCATCTTTGTGACAGACCAAGATAGTACATGTGATGATAGAATCGGAGGCGACAGCCTCAGTACGGGCAGGGAGAGCATAATATTTGGCCTGGCCTCCCCCTCGAGGGCGACCTCTACCTCTCCGACCTCCACCTCTGGCTAGCTGGGCCGGTGGAGTAGCAAGTGGTGCTGGGACCATAGCCTGTGAACTCTGCGGGGCATACTGTGGCTGAGGAGTCTGGGGAGGTGCACCCCTACTAAGTTTGGGGCAATCCCTCACCATATGGCATCTGTCACCACACTCAAAACAAGCTCTGGGAGGACGTGGCGGCTGTAACTAGCTCGGGCCAGGTCTGCTAGACTAACCACTGGAAGTACCCCGTGCAGGAGGCGCACTAGATACTGGAGGTGCATAATAAGGCTCCTGAGGCCTAGGTGGGGCTGGAATACCACTAGCTGCTGGAAGAGTTGAATGAACGGGGCAACCCATATGACCCCTACCATGACGACCTGTAGCTGGGGCACGGCTACCAGAATAATGGCCCGACTCTCAAGACCTCTTAGTCTCCCTCTCCTCTCTGTCCCTAGCATGTATACCCCCGATCCTCCTAGCAATGCTCACCAGCAGCTGATAAGATATATCCATCTCTAACTCACGATCCGTGCTAGATCTGATACTGGGAATAAGCCCTTCAATGAACCGGCGAACCTTCTCGCGAACCGTAGAAACCAAAGCTGGTGCATGTCTAGCCAAGTCAGTGTAACGGACAGCATACTCCGAGACAATCATGGTACCCTGGCGCAAATGCTCAAACTCCGCGTGCCAGGCATCCTTAAGACTCTGGCGGACATACTCCCTCGTGAACATATCTAAAAACTAGGCCCAAGTCAGGGAAGCTGCCTCATCCGGACTGTCTAACTCATAAGCACGCCACCATTGATAGGCGGCTCCTCGAAGCAGGAAAGTAGTGAGGGAAACCCCGCTCGATCCTGATATGCCCATAGTACGGAGGATACGGTAGCACTCCTCAAGAAATCCAAGGGCATCCTCTAAGGCTAGTCCGCTGAAAGTCGGAGGCTGATACTTCTTGAACCTCTCAAGCCTCTTCTGCTCCTCCTCTGAAGCTACTGCCCTCTCCTCGGGCTGAGCTGGGGCTACCGGCTGTACAGGAATAGCCTCTGGAACCTGATCAATATGCACTCGCTGCTCAGGAGTGCGGACAGCAGGAGTTTGTGCTCCTCCCCCGGCTTGGGATGTAGCTGCAGCAAGGGGAAGCAACCCTTCCTGAGCTAGAGTGGTGTACATGGTCATAAACTATGCCAAAGTCTCCTGGAGTGCTGGAGTAGTAGTGGCAGACGCATCAGGTGTCTGGACTCTGGCTGGCACTACTGGTGGTACTTCGGCGGTAGCTCACGCGAGTGCTCTGGCTGCACCACGAGCGCGTCCTCGGCCTCTACCCCAATCCCGGCCTCTGACGGCTCCAGTAGAGGGCGTGGGTGCCTGGCCATCTCGAGTAGCACGTGTCCTCACCATCTGTGAGAGAATAAAAGACAGAAGTTTAGAATTGTGATATCAAACGAAACAAAATTTTCCTAACAGTTACATAGCCTCTCGTAGATAAGTACAAACGTCTCCGTACCGATCAGCGAGACTCTAATAAACCGACTTGCGAATCATGACTCCTATGAACCTAGAGCTCGGATACCAATTTGTCACGACCCCGGTTCGCCCTCCATGAACCATCGTGACGGCACCTAATCTCTTCGACTAGGTAAGCCTAAATTGCGGAAAAGAAACCAAAATTTGCGGAAGTAAAATAATTCAAAATGGAAATAAAGAAATAAATAGTGTTTAAATGTGCCGCTCGGCATACACCATATCTAGATCTCAAAACCAACAAATAAATCCAAGACCCGGAAACCCATGAATCACAAGCTAAGAAGTACTACATAGCTCTAACTCCAGAATGTCTAACAAGTACTGAAAATACAGAAGGGCTAATACTAAACAACAGGAATAGAAAGAGACTCCTCGGTCTGCGGACGCGGCAGATATACCTCAAAGTCGCTATAGCAGTCGCCTCGCCTCAGGGGTGGTAGGACTGAGTCGAAGTACCTAGATCTGCACATGAAAAACATGCGCAGGAAGGGCATGAGTACACCACAACGGTACTCAGTAAGTGCCAAGCCTAATCTCGGTTGGGTAGTGACGAGGAAGGTCAGGGCCCTACTGAGGTTAAATAAGATATAAGGTTAACAGTGCGAAATAAACAGTGTAAATAAGTAACACGGAATATGAAGGGCAGCAACAACTATTACAAAGGCAAGTAAAACACAGAAAGAGAATACAACTCAGCTCCGAGATAACAACCGGGGATCTCCCAGGATACCGTCCTGTAGACCCCAAAGATAAATATCATATCTAGTGGATCTCCCGGGTGCAATCCCATAGTCCAACTCATAAATGCGCGAGGATCTACCGGAATATCACATCCGTAGTCCCAAATACAAATACTAAGTACTGGGGAATCTACCGGGTGAAATCCCGTAGTTCCAATGTAAAAGTGCAGGGGAATCTCCCGGAAGGCAATTCCGTAGTCCCAAAGTAAACATATAGGGGAGCTCCCGGGATACCGTCCCGTAGTCTCAAAGTAAATACACGGCAATAACAAGAACTCAATTCAATCAATTTCAAACCAGAGTGAGACAGATAATTCTAACCTGGCATGCTTCACGTAATACAAATAAGGCAGTTAAGTCAAATAGAACAATTTAGTCAAGTGGACATGCTTCTCTAGACTAACAGCAGGCTAAATTTCCAAGTAGTGTAAGCAAGAAAAGAAGAACACAATTTGAGGCTATTTTTAACGAATAAAACCGGATTTCCAACAATTAGCACAAGTACGCGCTCGTCACCTCACGTACAAGGCATTTTAATTATCACAATATCAATCCTAAGGGGAAAGGTCCCCCACACAAGGTTAGACAAACCACTTACCTCGAACCGGCTCAAATGTTAACCCGAAACCACGTTCTTGCCACGAGTATCCGACTCCAAATGGCCCAAATCTATTCAATTAAATTTCATTATGTAAATAAAACTTCAAGTAACTGATTCTACAATTAAATTCTAAGCTAATACGCGAAATTAGGTGAAATGACCAAAAAGCCCCTCAGGCCCACGTCTCGGAATCAAGTGAAATTTATATTTTCGGAATCCTCACACTCTCATGAGTTCATACATACCAAGAATACTAAAATCGGACCTCATATGGCCCATCAAAACCTCAATCATTAGTCTCCAATCCTAAACCCTAGCTTTCTCCAATTTTCACCCTTAATTCCCACAAATTCTAGCTCTAATCCATGAAATAATAGCATAGAAACAAGTTTTAGGCCCAAAATCCTTACCTCAATGAAGTTCCCTTGAAATCCCTCTTCCAAATCGTCCAAAAAGCTCACAAACCGAAGTCAAAAGAGGTGAAATAACTCAAAATTCGCGAAGGACTCTTTTTAATTCTTCTGTCCAGTTGTTCCGCATTTGCGGCACAATTGCCGCTTCTGCGTTACCACATATGCGGTCTTTCCTCCGCTTCTGCGGAAATCACTTAATAGGCCAAATCCGCATATGTGGTCAACTCTCCGCACCTGCGACTCCGCAGGTGCGATCCAACTACCCCATCTGCGATTCTTGACTCTTCCTCTCAAATCCGCTTCTGCGTCTCCCCTTCCGCACGTGCGGCGCAGCACCTGCGGTCCCAAAACCGCAGGTGCGAAAACACCAGAAACAGCAATTTCAGCAGCTGCAATAACATCTCAACTTCTCCGTTAACCACCCGAAATCACCCCGAGGCCACCGGGACCTCAACCAAAAGCACAAACATATCCTAATACCTTATTCAAACTTGTTCCAATCATCAAAGCACTTCAAACAACATCAAATAAACCTAAACACCTCGGATTCAAGCCTAAGTTTCTAAAATCTTTCGAGTTCCGCTATTGATCAAAAACCCAACGAAACCACGTCCGAATAACCTGAAATTTTGCACACACATCCCAAATGACACCACGAAGCTACTGCAACTCTCGAAATTCCATTCGCCCTATATCAAAATCTCACTATCGAACCGAAAACTTCAAAAATCAAACTTCCGGCATTTCAAGCCTAAATTAGCTACGGATCTCCAAAACACAATCCGACCATGCCCCTAAACCCGAAATCACCCAACGGAGCTAACAGAACCATCAGATTTTCACTCCGAGGCCGTCTTCACACTGTTTCAACTATGGTCAACTTTCCAACACTTAAGCTCTCATTTAGGGACTAAGTGTCCCAAAACTCTTCGAAATTGAAAACCGACCATCCCGGCAATTCAAAATAGCAGAAATAAACTTGGGGAAAGCAGTTAATAGGGGATCGGGGCGTAAATTCTAAAAACGACCGTCCGGGTCGTTACAGCTGGAGATGCGGCCGCTGCTCTTGTGTGTCTTCTAGGGTTTTCTTAAGTTTTTTTTTTTTGAAGAAACTTAGCTTTTTATGTAGGTTTCCCCATCAAAAACGGCTGGCTTCAAGACTAGGTTTTTGTCTAGTTTTATTAGGATTTTAGGGTTAGGTTAGTGAGTATTGGGCCTAGGATTTTGGGCTATATTCGAATTGGGCCATATTTGGCCAAATATACCTTTAAAAGTGGCCCTTTAACTCTAGTAGACTAAAAATATTAGCTCCTAAAATAACAACTACAAAATTATGAAATCATTTCTAATTAAAGTAAAATTAGAAATTAAAAGTGAAACTGTTTTATATCAATTAGATAAATAAAAGAGAATATTTTTGTAATTTTCATTTTTGTGACAAAATAAAGTAAAGGAGTCAAAATAATTGAAATAGCGATATCAGGCCTAAACTAAATATTGAAATGCTAAAATATGTAAAATCTTGGGGAGGGTCAAAAATCACATGTCTACAGCGAGGGCCATAAGTTATGGATTTTGTTTGTGTATGACACACCCCAAATTATTTTTGAAGGATTGTACTCAACTAAAGCAAACTAAGGAGGTTTTAATTTTAAGACTAATTTGATGTTCAATGTAAGGCTATTAATTATATACATGCTTAGGGTAGTACGCTAGACCTTTAATTATTCGAAGAGAAACAGGCCAACAACAGGCCTAATTCGCTATCTAAGAAAACTTCGAAGGCAAATGGGGCTGGTAGGAACGGGGCTCGAAATTAAGCACAAGAAAGGGGATGAAGGGGAACAGATGGCCTATTTAATTTGGCAAATTCGATTGGGCCAGCACTAGGCCCAACCCTAAAAAGACAAGTTCTCAACATTTAAGGCCTATTCTAGTCATATCAGAAGCAAATTTAATGAAGTTGATTGGCGCTCTGAATCAAGCCCAAAGCAGAAATTAAATCATGGCAGAAGAGCCCAAGGTCGAAACTCGACTGGGCTGTCTCATCTGGGCCAATGCCAGGCCCTATTGAGACTCGGATTCCTTTAATCACATGCAGTCCAGAATATTTAAAATTTCGGCTCAAATCAAGGGCATATTTTAAGTCTAACCATTAACATGCTATTAGTATTAACAATGAAAGATTTAAACCCTACTTATTCATGAGTCACATCAAACTTAAACATGCAATCACTTTAATACTATTGTAATTCGAGAAACATGATAAAATTTCTTACTCTAAATAGGCATAACATGATTCAATATGAACATATACTGTATATTACTAGACTCACTAAATCAATACAACAAAAGACTCAATTCCTGAACTCATTCATATATTATCCTAGACCTAAACATGCAATCATGCTAATAACATTAAACTTCAAAATGATTTAGCTGAGGATACTCAGCTATTCAAAACCATATAGACAACATAAAGTCAACAGTTTTAACACAGTCCCAAATATTACCACAATTAAGCATAACAAATTGTCCAGCCATACATGAAACAACTAAAACTAATTCAAACCTTCAAACACCTAAACACTATGACTAAATTATAGAGTAGAACATCAGTTTTAACAGGCTTAAACAAAATGAAAGAAGCTACGAAATAAAAAGAAAAAGAATAGAAGACATTATGCACAGAAGAAGATATAAAGTTCTATTCCAAGCCAACATATTACAACTTTATTTTTGTCATTTCAAGTCTCATGAAGATACCTGGATACGGCAAAGAATAAAATGAGAGAATCTTTGAGAAACAGCAGAAATCAGCAAGGAAAACTTGAAGGAATCAGCAGCTTACAACAGCAAACCATACAACTCAAAAACTTAAACCATGTTTTTAACTTAGAGCACCAGAAATCCCAGGAAAATTTGCTCGAACTTTCTTTTAAAACAAGAAAAATTTGATCCAATCTTAATGAAACAGTAGAGCTGAACCTTTCGAAATGTTTTTTAGGGTCTGAAAATCTGATTGTGTGCGTACAAAAGGTGCTATATAAGCATCAAAGATGTCATGTGCTGAAAGAATAATGAAGGATTTATTCCATCAGCCACAAAAGGCATATTCTAACAGATTTGGACAGCTGGCTGTCCCTCATTGGTTTCAGTACTTTGTACTAACCAAA
>NW_017681985.1:10233-10696 GCF_001879085.1 Nicotiana attenuata | reverse complement strand
CATAACAGTTGTAGTAATTCGAATTTTCTTCTAAAACCAAACACGGCTCAAAAGTATCATATTTGCATCTATATAAGTATTTCGCAAGTGCAAGTGATTGCAACCCGAGGAGAGGAGTAGACAGAAGAGCAATCTCAACTGACGTTGGTTTGCCTCATGATTCACTTTCCACCAAGCAAAAGCAGCCCCCGTGAAACATGCTTTACGTTGTCTTGGACACTTCTATTGAACCTGTCTCTCAAAAGTTCGGGTAGGTTATGATCCAGGCACATATATTGCAGATAATTGCAGTCAAAGCAAATTATCAGTAAGACATTTAAGAGAAAAAGTGTAAAGAAAATACGTTCCCCACATGCATCACTAAATTGATAAGCTGTTCTACCCCCCCCCCCCCCGAAATACCACCAAAATCCCTACTAGACCTTTTTGAAACTATACCATAACTTAATATTCAAAATAATCT
>NW_017681985.1:1993-5672 GCF_001879085.1 Nicotiana attenuata | reverse complement strand
TATCCAGCCCTAGTGTGCCCCACACATCCATCTCAACATCCTCATTTCTGCTACTTTCATTTTCTGGATATGTGAATTCTTGACTGGCCAACACTCAGCTCCATACAACATGGCCGGTCTAACCACCGCTTTATAAAACTTACCTTTGAGTTTCGGTGGCACATTCTTGTCACACAGGACTCAGACGCAAACCTCCATTTCATCCACCCCACTCCTATACGGTGCGTAACATCCCCATCGATCTCCCCGTCTCCTTGGATAATTGACCCTAAGTACTTAAAACTTTCTCTCTTGGGGATGACCTGTGAGTCAAGCCTAACTTCCACATCCGCTTCCCCCGTCACATTGCTGAACTTACATTCCACATATTCTGTCTTAGTCCTACTCAACTTGAAACCTTTAGACTCTAGAGTCTGCCTCCATACCTCCAGTCTCCCATTAACGCCGCCTCGCGTTTCATCAATCAGAACTATATCATCAGCGAACAACATACACCAAGTTGACCAACTTTTTAGCTAATCCAAACGTCCCTATAAGACTTAGATATGGATAATTCCACCTAAATTAGAAGTATGGGAATAATTCCTAAACTGTAGTGAGTTGAGCTATCTTGAGACAGTTTGGTCATCAAATTCCTTATTTTCATTCTTTATTTTAATTCACATTTTTAACTCAACTAGTGGTCTTCTTGCCTTTAAAAAGGAATCAGCCCCAACATGGGCAATGATAGACAGACCAAAGATTTACGAAAACTAACACATCTGAGACTGCGAGTAGATTATCACCCAGTATTTATTCCATAATACTCTTGTAGCTTCTCTTCTGAAAACTGGAGCAGATCCCCAACAGTGTTCACACCTAAGTCAATTTGCAAAGAAGTTCCAAGTTTTCCTCCAAGCTGTTTCCTGCGAACAAATTGTATACCAAGCCATGTTTAAAAAAAAGTATTTAGAAGAATAAACAAGCCAATATATATCATTTACATTATGGAAACCATGTGCGACACTGTAGAGCAGTCAATGGAAAAGACCGAAATTAAAAAGAAAAGAATTCAACCTCAATAAAAGTAAGACATAATTAAGCAGCCAGCGTACTATTAACTATTCAAAAGATGGTAATAAGGTGTCAAGAGAGGATTTCTGTGCAAACCCCTACATTTTCTTTATAGGCAGAGTTTCGAGTAATTTGCTGATGGATGAGAAAGGCACCAAAGTTTGCTGAGCAGGTTTATTCATTCCACTTGCTAGTTTGGCCAGCATCTGCTCACAATTTCATACTCAAGTTACTAAAAACCTTCTTCCAAGATAAATCATCAAATATAAATTGATGCATTTTTCATTTAAACAGAGAACTATATCCACCTTATTATTGTTACAAAATATTAAATATTTCCACCTTATTATGAGCAATGCCTGCAGAACAAGTGAATTCAGTCTCTTCTAATACTTGCAGCCGAAGTTCTGCAACAATAAGGGCTCCACAGGCTAACAACTTATCACGGTGACTAGCGTCACTTCTGGTGAGCCAATGTCTGACATTCTCTCTGGGATCGGTACCAACCTGTGCAGGAACTAAGTTAGCAGATATCAGCAGAACATGAGGGATATGGATAAAATATAAAAATATAAGTAATACAGAAAAAAGCAAAAACGTATAAGAAAGGCCAATACGAAAAAATTTGCAACATTATTTTGCAGAAGTCACATCATATTATGCAGGCATGCCATATGTATTTTCTTATCTCCAGTAGTATCATTTCATAACATTATAGAGTTTACTTTCTGTTCTAGCATTTCATTACTTGAAATGAGAAAATAGGCCTTCATTGATGAATGAAATGCTCTGCTGATTTATCGGAGCCTGAAACAACCTTCTAGACGAAATCCAACTTCAATACCCTAAACTAATGTTGCTCGTGCATGCTATTAAACTAATATTGCTCTTGAATGCCATTACTTGATCGCACCAAAGTTTCTTGCAGTTAGGAGGAAAAACAAACAAAAAAAAGCTGCTGCTTTAAGTGACATCTACTACCTCAAGACCCAAAACATGTGATTTCACTGCTTCTTCACTGATTGTTTCCAGACACTCAGGAGGATTATCTGCCAACATTGCTTCAGCAGCTATAGTGAGATCCAAATACACTTCATCAATTGAAGCACGCTCACATCGGCCTCTTCTTGAGAGTATGGCGACAACCTGAAATTATGTAATGGTATGATTATCAGCACACATTTTTCGTTCTTAAAGCACAAGGATAGCTTTCAGTATCAATAGACCTCTGAGCCTGCATTCCTGTAAGAATTTAGGTCAGCTTTACCACGGGCAACTGGGACTTGAACAAGATGAATCTCCGGACAAACTTCCTTTGCTTCATCACCTCGCATTGAGCTTAAACATGTAAATATTTCAGTGCTCAAACACTTTGATGAGTATCAGTAGTTCTCCAAGAATAACTATTTAACTACTCATACAGCCAACGCTACACACACTCACCGCTTCACCCCAAATTTACGAGCCTCATAACTGACAGCGATCAGCCCCCCACCTTGCCAAGAATTGTACTGTACAACAGCAGCGGGTTGACCTCTTAGACTTGGTTGCTTTCGCTGCTCCACTACACACAGTGTTACCAGTTAGCCAGACTATAGAGATGATATCATGGCATAACAAAATTGAAAAAAGCTAAAGATAAATACACAAGAAAAAGATGGTAACATCACTATTATTAATAAAAGATGGTGACATCACTATCTCATGATCAGTACAGAAAGAACACTGTTCAATACAGAGATATATCAGAATTCTAAATTAAATTCTCAATATGAAGATTGTAATGCTTACATACACCAATAATCAGACCATTATATAACCCTAATTGAAAATGCTGACCACGGGGTCTTTTGAACGCTTTCACATGTGAAAATTCAACTTTCTGTGTTGTAGCTTTTCATTAAAATTCCATAGATGATTCCAGTAAGAAAAAAAAAGGAATGGAAATAATTGTTAATTTTTAAAAGGGAAATTAAGAGAATCTATTTACAGTGTCAAGTCTGCTTATGCCCTACTATCAGTACAAATTAATCAAATGTGATGAAAATCCCAAAATTTTCAGGTATGGGAAAGAGAAAAATGAGAACCTTGAACATAGAAGCAATCCATGTCGACATGAGCAATAACTCTAGAATCCGATGACTCAGGCCTTGCCACCGGCATATTTCTCTCTATCGTCTTTTCTATTTTTCCCACCAATTCCTAGGCGGGTTACATTTGAACTTTTATACCCTAATATATAGGGAAAAAGTTTCAAATTGACCATGAACTTTGAGAAATGATTCAATTTTACCTCTCTTAGTAGTTCCGGTCAAATCGACGTTTGTCGTTACAAAAATGAAGGTAAAAGGCCAAAATTGTCCCTATATAATCGAAAAAGGGAAACTTACACAAATGTCCAAAATAAATCTCAACTTACTAATTTGTAGCCATTAGTTATAGACTTACCAAAACTAGCCAACAAAAATTGAAAAACCAAATAATAGTGTTCTTTCTCTCAAAGAATCACATGCAAAAATCACATTCCATATTTTTAAGCGTGATTAGCAACATTAGATACAAGACGGAAAGGAAATTTCATGGACGGGGTAGCAAATAAGGTGATGAAATACAAAAATCTATACAA
>NW_017681985.1:0-294 GCF_001879085.1 Nicotiana attenuata | reverse complement strand
AAATCTGAGATACTTTTAGGTTTTGATTTCTTTTCTTCTGTTTATTCATTTTTCTGATCTTCAACTTTTCACAATAAGAGGGTAAACGGGAACTTTTTGTACTTCATTCCCGGGGCTAGGTGGGGTTTGGTAGGGCTCTCCATAGATGACTTGCGTATTGTATCGTGCCACCTTATGGTAGTTACTGGTCGATATTATTGCATGCCATTTAATTTATGGTTTTATGTTTAGATAATTATTTATGCGATTTCTGCTGGAGTCACTAATGCTTTTTTTGTTTTTCTTTTTCCTTTT
>NW_017681984.1:9898-10697 GCF_001879085.1 Nicotiana attenuata | reverse complement strand
GGATTGGGGTCAAATTATCAATAGCAAATATGAATTACCCAATCGAAAATAATCACAATTCAAACCAACAGAAAAATCAAAGTAAAAATAGAACAAAATTAAACCAAAATTAAAGATCAAAACAAAA
Source organism: Nicotiana attenuata (assembly GCF_001879085.1). Classification (NCBI taxonomy): domain Eukaryota; kingdom Viridiplantae; phylum Streptophyta; class Magnoliopsida; order Solanales; family Solanaceae; genus Nicotiana; species Nicotiana attenuata. The sequence goes on along the minus strand of NW_017681984.1, from coordinate 10,570 downwards.
ATCAATTAACATGGAGAACAAATAATCAGATGAGAAGAAAGTTTACTGACTCAAAACGGACAATCACAAAACCTAACCTAAAACCTAGAACACTAATTATGGATTAAACTAATCTTAATCACAGATAAATCGAACGATAAAAGAAAAGAAAATTTACTTATGTAAGGTTAAACCACACTGAACTGCCGATTCAAGCACCGGAATGATGTGAACGTGTGTTCTTCACCAAGAACAAACGAACACATTATCTCGAGGCTCAACTCAAACTCTGGACTCAGGAAATTGGGAAAAACTCGAGTAACTTAGACTTTTAGGGTTCTGCCGTTCTAAGATCTGAAATTCGAGAAGCTTTGGTAATATTCGGAAGCTATAGACCATGGATTCGTAAAGAGGGAGATAAGGAGGCTATGTGGTATTAATTTGGTAAGGGTTGGGAGATTTAGGGTTTTGGCCGAAATTTCGAATCAATATTCGAGAAGTTTAGTGGGGATTCGAAGAAAAATAGGGCTAGATTCATGATGAGGAAAATGAGGTGAAGAAATGGTGTAATTTTGGGGTCCATCGGAGAAACGCCGCCGGCGGAGGCGATTTCCGGCCGGCGGCGGACGGCGAAGGGTGGCGGAGACGGGAAGGGGGGTCTCTAGGGTTCATGAGAGACGAAAGGTGGGGGGG
>NW_017681984.1:4398-5756 GCF_001879085.1 Nicotiana attenuata | reverse complement strand
TGAAATACTCTTTGACGAAAACTTACTAATGGAATAGTTAGTTTTTGGTAGTTTTTGTTGTTAGTTTTGTAGTTTTTTTTTGGAAGATTTTAGATCTAAAGGGAACTCTCACACTCTCAGATTTCAGTTTTTGTTTTTTGAATTTGAAATTCAAATTTTCAGATCTTCAAAACTTGTAGAAACTTTTGGGGGGAATTTTTCAGATGCCAAAACTTTCTAAAACAAGGCAGTAGGGACTGCCTTTTATAGGCAACATTGAGGGATCCTCTCAGATTTTTTGTTCACACCTTTAGTCCCTCTTTTATTTTCAGTTTTAGCTAATTAGACCTTCATTTTCTGACTTATTTCTCAAGTTACTGCACTAAGTTCTGAAATTATAACTACAACCTCAAACTAGAAACTTCTCGAAGGTTCTGTTTTAGTTACTACAAAGTTCTTTCTGTCTAAAATACCTAAAATGACCTTTATTCAATCTGAAATTTACTAACCTAGCACTAACTAAACCCCAACCCCTTTACCTTGGTTGGTAACTGTGGTTAATTATTCAAAAGGCATGAAAAAAAAAAATCCAAACAAATCCTACAATTGAACTAATTACTCAAACCTACTAATCAGAACATGACAACCAAATTTAACTAAACTATTAATCCAAACTAAACTAATTCGCTAAACAAATTAGCAATTCAAACGCAATTGGATTGGGGTCAAATTATCAATAGCAAATATGAATTACCCAATCGAAAATAATCACAATTCAAACCAACAGAAAAATCAAAGTAAAAATAGAACAAAATTAAACCAAAATTAAAGATCAAAACAAAAATCAATTAACATGGAGAACAAATAATCAGATGAGAAGAAAGTTTACTGACTCAAAACGGACAATCACAAAACCTAACCTAAAACCTAGAACACTAATTATGGATTAAACTAATCTTAATCACAGATAAATCGAACGATAAAAGAAAAGAAAATTTACTTATGTAAGGTTAAACCACACTGAACTGCCGATTCAAGCACCGGAATGATGTGAACGTGTGTTCTTCACCAAGAACAAACGAACACATTATCTCGAGGCTCAACTCAAACTCTGGACTCAGGAAATTGGGAAAAACTCGAGTAACTTAGACTTTTAGGGTTCTGCCGTTCTAAGATCTGAAATTCGAGAAGCTTTGGTAATATTCGGAAGCTATAGACCATGGATTCGTAAAGAGGGAGATAAGGAGGCTATGTGGTATTAATTTGGTAAGGGTTGGGAGATTTAGGGTTTTGGCCGAAATTTCAAATCAATATTCGAGAAGTTTAGTGGGGATTCGAAGAAAAATAGGGCTAGATTCATGATGAGGAAAATGAGGTGA
>NW_017681984.1:0-572 GCF_001879085.1 Nicotiana attenuata | reverse complement strand
TCCTCGTCCGGCCTGGACTAAACAACGCCCAGCAACAGCAGTGCCAAATTCTGTGGTGATAGAACCTGACAAGGAGTTGCTCGCAAGGTTCGAAAAAGTGTCTGATGAAGCGAATATGGTGGGACCAGACGAAGGTCCTAGTATAGTTGATGTGCAGTTCGTAGGATCTCAGGCTAAGCTCAATAACTGGGAAGCTACTCCTCTTCCGATTCGGAAGGAGTCATGGTAGTTAGTTTTTGATTTTCTTTGAGTACTAAATCTGGATTATTTCCAGGGTTGGGTCTCACAGAGAGGAGCTGTGCAGGCAGCTGGAGCAGTTGCGTCAGGATTATATGACTTTGACGCAGTACGCGATAAGGTTTTCTAAGTTGGCCCGTCATGCAGTTTGGCCAGTTCCCACTGATATAGAGAGGATCAGGAGGTTCGTTGATTGCCTCACATTTCAGCTGCAAGTGCTTATGACTAGAGAGAGGGTGTCTGGTGCTACTTTTGAGCAGGTTGTTCATATTTCTCGGGAGATAGAGTATGTCCGCCACCAGGAGCGGGTTTAGAGGGAGGACAAGAGGCCTCGT
>NW_017681983.1:5898-10697 GCF_001879085.1 Nicotiana attenuata | reverse complement strand
GTAAATTATTAAAGCGCGCCTAAAGCGACTAACGTGTTATTATCTTGCGAGAGGCCGTGAAATTCGCTAAACGGCACGTCCCGGGGTCTAAGTAATTTAATAAGAACATTTAAAGAGGGCCCCACAATTTATGCATTTTGTTTGGCGAGGCTCATCTCATTTTATTATTTGAAGGCCATCCTAGAGCAAACTATAATTTTCTATTGGATTTGTCTCTAAAGAGCCTTAGTTAATTAATATTATCAATTGCTATTATTTAAAGTGATTAAGGAATTTGGGCCTCGAGTTCAAGTCCACACTTGAGCAAGAGGTAAACCTCTTAACTCAAGCATGCTACATAACTAGAAAGCCCAAATTCTTTACAATCACCAAATCCAAAACTCTTTGAAGCAGCCCATGAGAAAAGCTGTCCTTTTAGCTGTGTTTAATCCACCGTTCAGGACTTTGGGCCCCAATACGAGCCCATTATAAAAAGAACAATTAAACTGGGCTCTAGGCCCATGTACACGCCAGTCTTCATACTGATGAAATTAAATATCCTGGGGAAGGTCAGGTGATGTCTTGGGAGGGCTTCGCATAACTGAGCCAAATGAGGCTCAGACTTTCGACCTGGATAGTCCATGTATTGTAACTAGCCAATTTAAGACCTAACTTATTACTTGCGTCAAATTTAATATCAATATCGATCCAATTCTTAAACTGGTATATGGGTTTACGTTGATGTATACAGAACAAGGAACTAGAAAGCTACAAAATAGACATTAATAAACATGGAATCATTTACTGTATGAAACAGTAGCAAACTTCTTTTTTTTTGTTTATCTGTATGAAGCTGTTGGGCTATTAATACAAGCAATTGTAGGGAACAATGACCAAACCATAGTAATTATCAACTATATTGGACTTTTTTAAGCTTCAGCATGTTTAAATGCAGATTTCCTGGTTTCGAAATAAACATTGCTAACATATTGAAATTCTATACTCTAGATTTGATTATTCAAACTAACCTGCTAATGTTTATTATGAGAGCTGACTTTTACTAACCAGCTATTAGATGAATACTTATAACACAATGATAAACAGTCTATCGGTTCAAAACAAAACCAGCCTAAGCAATCCTAATGGAACACTGTATTTAGACATGTTGAAATCCAAACAGTCCACAGCAGTTCAAGTCCAATTATACAGTCCATAGTCCAGAACTATCCTAATTACAAATGAAGAACTATCCTAAAACTACAGCAGAATCAGTGAAACAAATGGAAACAAACTATGCTGCAACTTCATTTCATTTTCAGCTGGAGATCTAAATGAATTTCAGAACATGTACCTGGGTATTAAATCACAATAAGAAGAAATAGGAGTCAGCCGCAGCAGATGACTAACAGCAGGCTCAAATAGCAAATCACAGCAGCAGGAAAACAATCAGCAATTCAACTTGGAATCCCAGCAATGGAAAAAAACCAGTAAAACAGACCAAAATTGACTTGAACAAACCAAATCCAACTTGAAATCAATCCAGAAACCTTTGACCTCAATTACTGGATAGAATTAGGCAATTTTAAACCATTTTTTGAATCTTATGTGAGTTGAAAATTTGAAACAGGATGCTGGAACTTGAAATTGATCTAAGATCACAATAGAACAATTTTTTTTTTTGGATTTTTGGAGTTTTGCTTCGAAGAACTAAGATCTAAGGAATTTTTGAATTGTAGTAGTTCAGATTTTAGTATTTGAATTTGAAATTCAAATTTCAGATCTTAAAACTTGCAAAAAATGTTTCTTGGGGGGAAATTTAGGAGCTGGAATTTTTTTGGAATTTTTAGGTGTGTGAAACTTGCAAATGAAGGTATGTAGGCTGCCCTTTATAGGCAAGAAAGGGGGAGGAAGCTTCTAGAATGCATTCACTCATTTTCCCCCCTTTTTATTTTCAGTTTTTGTTCATTAGCCCCTAAAGTTTTGACTTGTTTCTCAAGTCACTGCACTAGACTACTAAAATTTACACTAAGGCCCTATTCTAGAAGAGTCTAGAGTATTCTAGCATTGTTTTCCATTCATGGAATACCTATACTACCCTTACTTTTATTCTGAAATTACTGAGCCTAACAAACTAACCCAACCCTTCAAACAAAACCAAAACCCTTCAGCTATAACCAAACACTCCCTAAAAAGGATTAATCCATCTAACAAACTAATTCTAATTAGAACTGAAATTAGTTCTAGTTGAACTATGATCCAAGGCTGGTAATAATGAACAAATTAAAATTGTAGCCCTAAGATACTAAAATCAAATTAACAAGAACAAACTCACTGAAAATCAAACCCTAATTTTAATTCAAGAATGAAAATCAAATCAAACCAGAAATTGTATTAAAAACAAAATAACTCACTGATTAATCAATTATCACAACGAAAATAAAAAACAAACAGAAGAGATAATCAAATAAAAGGGAAAAGATCTTACTGATTTTTGGATTAACATTTATTAACAATCAAACAAACTAATCAATTAACAACCCAAAAATTAGTATGAAACCGGATTAAAACGGATTAATCAACTAAAGAACCAATTCATGCTACTGACTATTAGAATTCAAAACAAGAAAACAGAGAAGAAAAAAAAATCGGGGAACTTACTGGTTTTGGGTCTTCAACCGGGCTAACTTCGAACTTTGATTTTCAATTAATGTTGCATGTCTATTTCGTCCGAAATAGACATATAACATTAATTTAAAATCAATCGAACCCTTGAAACTTCTAAAACAGGCTGAAACCTCGAACCCTAGATCTGAAATTCATGGGGTTTTGCTTAAATTTGAAAGGTTTTGGTTTGGGTTTCGGAATGAGGAGGTCAAGGAGATTGTAGGGTATAAGTTTGGTCGGATTTGGAAGAGGTAGGGTTTTGGCCGGAGTTTCAGATCAAGATTCGAGGAGTTTGGCTAGGATTTGAGGGAAAGGAAGTGTAGATTCGGAAAGAGGAGAAGGAGGAGCACCTAGGGTGTATTTTTGGGGTTCATCGAAGCATCGCCGCCGGCGGAGGCGATTTCCGGCCGGGGGCGGACGGTGGAAGGTGGCGGAGACATGGTGGTCTGATGGTGGGCGGCGGTGGGAGACGGGGGGTTAGGGTTGTACGAGGAAGATGAATATTTTATCTTTAAGGTTGTAAAGTGTTTATTACACTTTTATGTAACTCCCTTGAACGAATCTGGACCGTTGGATTGGGGATGATAGACGACCTGGATTTCTTGACGCCAAAACGGCGTCGTTTTAGTGGCCTGGGGACTGGACCGGGTTAGTGGGGATTTTGGGCTTGGACTGGGGCCCGGATTTGGAAGGGGTCTTGGGCTGGGGCTGGCACGAAAATGGCCCAAAATTGCACTAGCCTATTTTTCCCTTTGTTTTTCTTTTTTTTTAATTCCTTTTGTTTTCTTCTTTTCCTTTCCTTCTTTTTTTTTATTTTCCGATTTTATTAAATGTAAGATTAAAAATAAAAGACCCAAATTGACTCTAAAATTATACTAATTAATTTCCAAAATTAACTAATTCCTAATTTAAGAGAAAACTTAAGACAAATTTTAAAAATTAAAAGTAGAAATGCAAAAGAATTATTTTTGTTATTTTCTTTATTTTTGTACTATTAAAATGCGTACTATTTTGTATTTTTTGGAATTATATCAATTAAAATGCATACAAAAATGCAAACAAGACACAAAATCATGCAATTAACTCCTAAAATTCAAATAATAAAAGAAAAATCCTAATCCTAAGGAATTTTATAGGAGTAATTTGAGCGTGGAAAAAATCACGTGCTCACAGCTGCCCCTCTTTGCTCGAAGACATGAAGGGTTTTCGGGCAAAGATAAATGAGCTCCATGAGGGATTTTTGCCTGCTTGGCACTCCATGAGAAGCATTTTGAAAACCGTCTGACCGAACCCTGCATCAAAGGTTGCCTACATATCCTTGGCTAGAAAGGAATCAGGTCAGTGTAGTTCTGGAAGGTTTGGTAGCTGGGACTACCAGGAGCTGTGATTTTCACTGCTGTTGCTGCTGCTACTGTTTGCCGACCTCCTTATTACACCAAAAAAGGAAAATCAAAGCTAAGCTAGCTATGCCTATCAACTATGAGTTACAAGATTCCTATCTATAAATCTCTTGAAGCTTGATCTTGAGTCTTAGCTGATTTTGCTGTGGACTCCGATCTGAATCTTGATGCTCGCAAGTTGTAGGTGTTGTTTCTTTCTGCAGCATTGGGTCAAAACGGGATCAGCGGAGCTTGTGACTTCAATCAGATTTTGAGCAATCCGCACCCCTGTTTGCTTCACATTTTTTTGTTCCTTTCTTCTTTTCTTTATTCTGGATTGAGACTCATTCCATCGGTCATTTCGCACCCTATGTCTTGAGGTCAACCTGCTTAAGATACCAAAACAAACAAACGAATGAAATTTTCTGCCCCAGTTTTCACTAGGAAAATTTCGTGAGTTAGTTGTGACCCATATCTAAGCGATCAAATCAAGATTGTGTATCCTTGTGAATGAATCCAGGTTACGGCGGAAAAGGATAAAAGGGGTCCTCGGGTTATGCCGGGACGGAAAGGAAAAAGGGCTCCTTGGGTTATGCCAGGGAGATCCACGGGTTATGTCGGGATTAAGAGAAAAACGGCTAAAAGGAAAAACGCTCAACTCAGGGATTGGAGCCCTAATGTTGGCTAAAAGGAAAGCGCTCAACGTCGAGGGGTTAGACGCCGTAATCGGTGGACTAAAGGAAAACGGCTCGAACGTCGAGGGGTTGGACGTCCGTA
>NW_017681983.1:0-5068 GCF_001879085.1 Nicotiana attenuata | reverse complement strand
ATTTAACGAGGGCCCCGCAATTTATGCATTTTGTTTGGCAGGCTCATCTCATTTTATATTTTAAAGGCCATCCTAGAGCAAACTATAATTTTCTATTGGATTTGTCTCTAAAAAGCCTTAGTTAATTAATATTATCAAGTGCTATTATTTAAAGTGATTAAGGAATTTGGGCCTCGAGTTCAAGTCCACACTTGAGCAAGAGGTAAACCTCTTAACTCAAGCATGCTACTTAACTAGAAAGCCCAAATTCTTTACCATCACCAAATCCAAAACTCTTTGAAGCAGCCCATGAGAAAAATTGTCCTTTTAGCTGTGTTTAATCCACAGTTCAGGACTTTGGGCCCCAATACGAGCCCATTACAAAAAGAACAATTAAACTGGGCTCTAGGCCCATGTACACGCCAGTCTTCATACTGATGAAATTAAATATCCTGGGGAAGGTCAGGTGATGTCTTGGGAGGGCTTCGCATAACTGGGCCAAATGACGCCCAGACTTTCGACCTGGGCAGTCCATGTATTGTAAATAGCCAATTTGAGACCTAACTTATTACTTGCGTGAAATTTAATATCAATATCGATCCAATTCTTAAACTGGTATATGGGTTTACGTTGATGTATACAGAACAAGGAACTAGGAAGCTACAAAATAGACATTAATAAACATGGAATCATTTCCTGTATGAAACAATAGCAAACTTCTTTTTTTTGTTTATCTATATGAAGCTGTTGGGCTATTAATACAAGCAATTGTAGGGAACAATGACCAAACCATAGTAATTATCAACTATATTAGACTGTTAAGCTTCAGCATGTTTAAATGCAGATTTCCTGGTTTTGAAATGAACATTGCTGACATATTGAAATTCTATACTCTAGATTTGATTATTCAAACTAACCTACTAATGTTTATTATGAGAGCTGACTTTTACTAACCAGCTATTAGATGAATACTTATAACACAATGATAAACAGTCTATCGGTTCAAAACAAAACCAGCCTAAGTAATCCTAATGGAACACTGTATTTAGACATGTTGAAATCCAAACAGTCCACAACAGTTCAAGTCCAATTATACAGTCCATAGTCCAGAACAATCCTAATTACAAATGAAGAACTATCCTAAAACTATAGCAGAATCAGTGAAACAAATGGAAACAAACTATACTGCAACTTCATTTCATTTTCAGCTGGAGATCTAAATGAATTTCAGAACATGTACCTGGGTATTAAATCACAATAAGAAGAAATAGGAGTCAGCAGCAGCAGATGACTAACAGCAGGCTCAAATAGCAAATCACAGCAGCATGAAAACACTCAGCAATTCAACTTGGAATCCCAGCAATGGAAAAAACCAGTAAAACAGACCAAAATTGACTTGAACAAACCAAATCCAACTTGAAATCAATCCAGAAACCTTTGAACTTAATTACTGGACAGAATTAGGCAATTTTAAACTTTTGTTTGAATCTTATGTGAGTTGAAAATTTGAAACAGGATGCTGGAACTTGAAATTGATCTAAGATCACAATAGAATAATTTTTTTTTTGGATTTTTGGAGTTTTGCTTCGAAGAACTAAGATCTAAGGAATTTTTTGAATTGTAGTAGTTCAGATTTGAGTATTTGAATTTGAAATTCAACTTTCAGATCTTAAAACTTGCAGAAAATGTTTCTTGGGGGGGAATTTAGGAGCTGGAATTTTTTTTGGAATTTTCAGGTGTGTGAAACTTGTGAATGAAGGCAGAGTGCATGCCTTTTATAGGCAAACTTGAGGGTTCTCTTAGATTTTCAACTTTACACCCCTAGTCCCTCTTTCATTTTTCAGTTTTAATCACTTAGTCCTCTATTTTCTGACTTTTTACTCAAGTTACTACACTAAAATTGCTGAAATTTAAACTAAGGCCCTATTCTAGAAAGGTCTAGGGAGTTCTAGCTTTATCTACCACATTTTCTCTGCATGAGAATACCTAAACTACCCTTCATTCAATCCCAAAATTACTGAACTATCCAAACTAAAACCCTAGCCCCTCTTTATCCTAGTTAAAATTCAACTATAGTTAACCCGATTACTTCTAATTCAGCAATAACCAAATCAATTTAAACTAAACCTATCAAACTAATTAAAACTAAGCATTGAACTAAGGAAGTACTAATTACTGATTAACCTAAACTAAACAACAATAAGGGAATACTAAAGAACAAATTAAGATTAAACAAAGCCCAAACAATATCGATTAGAGACTTATCAAAACAGAAGATTGAACTGATGTCTAAAATTTAAATGAAACAGAATTAAACTAAAAATAGAACAATTTCAAGAATAGAACAAGTATCGAATCAAAACAAAGCAAATCCTAATCTGCTAAAATCAAACTAGAATCAGAAATCAAAACGAACTAGACTCAAACAGACAATCAGAAAGAAAATCAAGCACAACATCAGAACACGAAATCAGAACAAAATTGACCAAAATTAGAAACGAAAATTAAATAAGAAATTAACAATTATGAGAACATAAGCAAAAGAAGAAAATTAAACAAAGAAAAAGGAAAAGAAACAGAACTCACTGATATGGTCTTCTACTGGACCGCCTTCGAATTTGATGAGTTTTCCTTGGAATTTTGGATCACAACCGTTCTTAATCATGTGTTTTCATGAGAAAACACATGATTAAGGGCTATTATAGCCCAAAATCAAAAAATTCCCAAACATTAAGAAATTAGGGTTTTCAGCCAAAATCCGATCTGAGATTCGAACCAAACGGGGATGATTCGAAGGCTAAGGGTTGTGGGTTTGGGATGAGGGGTGTAAGGAGATCATGTGGTGTTAATTTGACGAAGTTTGGAGGTGGTGTTGTTTTGGCCGGAATTTAGATTTGAAATTCGAGACGATGGGTTGATATTTGAGGGAAAATAAGGTTAGAATCGGCATGGGGAGGTTAAGGAGGTCCAGGGGTGTAAATTTGGGCAAATTTGGAAGATCGCCGCCGGCGGAGACGATTTCCGGCGGGCGGCGGGCCACGGAAGACGCGGAGGACGACGGTGAGGCGGAGGTGATACACCGGCGTTTACAGGGAGGGAATGAGATACAATTGAGGGGTAGGGGGGCTGCCCGACCGTTTTATATCAAGTCAAAACTAGTTCCTAATCATTGGATCTAGTATCCTCGAGGTCAGGATCTAACATGACAAAACGACGTCGTTTTCATTAACCCAGGGCTGGACCGGGTGCTCGAAGTGGACTGGGTCGATTTTGAAGTGGGTTTGGGGTTTGGGCTTGAGTTATGATCAGATATTGGCCCAAAATTGATGGCCTGCTTCCCTTTCCTTAATTTCAATTTCTTTTTATTTGTTTTCTTCTTTTCCTTTTTGTATTTTATTTATTTATTTATTTTGAATTTTGGACTTTATTAAATGCAAAATTAAAAATAGCCAAAACCTGATTTAATCCTAAATGAGACTAATTAAATTTCCTAAAACTAACTAGATTCTAATTTTAAGAGGAAAATTTAACAAAAGTGAAACTAAAGGAACGAAAAATGTAAAAGGATTATTTTTGTTATTTTTTTCTCTTATTTCAATGATGTTTAATTAATTTAAAAATCTAAAATTAGCTATTTTATAATTTATTCATTTTTTATGACACCTAAAAATACACACAAAAATGCAAACAAAACACAAAATCATGCAATTAATTCCCAAAAATTCAAATACTAAAAGAAAAATTCTAATACTAATGAATTCTATAGGAGTAATTTAAGCGTGGCAAAAATCACGTGCTCACAGCTGCCCCTCTTTGCTCGAAGACACGAAGGGTTTTCGGGAAAAGATAAATGAGCAACATGAGGGATTTTTGCCTGCTCGGCACTCCAGGAGAAGCATTTTTGAAAACCGTCTGACCGAACCCTGCTTCAAAGGTTGCCTACATATCCTTGGCTATAAAGGAATCAGGTTAGTGTAGTTCTGGAAAGTTTGGTTGCTGGGACTACCAGGAGCTGTGATTTCACTACTGTTGCTGCTGCTACTGCTTGCTGACCTTGTTATTACATCAAAAGGAAAATCAAAGCTAAGCTAGCTATGCCTATCAACTATGAGTTACAAGATTCCTATCTATTAATCTCTTGAAGCTTGATCTAGAGTCTTAGCTGATTTTGTTGTGGACTCCGATCTGAATCTTGATGCTCGCAAGTTGTAGGTGTTGTTTCTTTCTGCAGCAGTGGGTCAAAGCAGGATCGGCGGAGCTTATGCCTTCAATCAAATTTTAAGCAATCCGCACCTTTGTTTGCTTTCAACATTTGAGTTCATTTCCTTTGTTCTTTTGTTCTTTTCTTTATTCTGGATTGAGACTCATTCCATCGGTCATCTCGCACCTTATGTCTTGAAGTCGACCTGCTTAAGATACCAAAACAAACAAACAAACGAAATTTTCTGCCCTAGTTTTCACTAGGAAAATTTCGTGAGTTAGTTGTGACACATATCTAAGCAATTAAATCCGGATTGTGTATCCTTGTGAATGAATCCAAGTTATGCTGGAAAATGACCGCGTTATGCCGGAAAAGAAAAAGGGCCTTGGGTTATGCCGGGACGGAAAGAAAAAGAAACTCCTTGGGTTATGCTAGGGAGACCCACGGGTTATGCTGGGATTGGAAAGAAAAAAGCTCATTGGGTTATGCCAGGGAGGTCCACGGGTTATGCCGGGATGGAAAAGAAAAAGCTCCTTGGGTTATGCCAGGGAGATCCGCGGGTTATGCCGGGATGGGAAGAAAAGGCTCCTTGGGTTATGCTAGGGAGATCCACGGGTTATGCCGGGATTTGGAAAGAAAAAGCTCCTTGGGTTATGCCAGGGAGATCCTCGGGTTATGCCGGGATTTGGAAAGAAAAAGCTCCTTGGGTTATGCCAGGGAGATCCTCGGGTTATGCCGGGATATTTAAGGAATGGGGTCCTATGCTATCATGATTTGTTTTTCTTTTGAGATTTTCATTTTCATTTCTTTTCTTTTTTATTTTTCTTTTGTTTTCCTATTTCCTTTTTTTATTTAGCAAAACGCATGAAAGAATTTGGGGGGGGGGGG
>NW_017681982.1:10126-10698 GCF_001879085.1 Nicotiana attenuata | reverse complement strand
AATTCAACTCAAAAGTAATACCCTAGGATTATGTCGCTGAAGCTCGGCGGAAACGGAAGGCCAAGGTAGAGGAATCCGATGTGGCACAAGAAATGACTAGGACCGGAAGAGTCTATACACCTGAACACCTAGGAGGTTCAAGTAAGGAGGCCACTGCTAGGCAACCTATCATTGAGACTGGGCCAGATGACCTGTGGAGGAAAGTACAGGCAAAGGAGTATTCTGTTGTTGACCATCTGAACAAAGTCCCTGCTCAGATATCTATCCTGTCACTACTACAGAATTTAGAGGCACACAAGAACGCCCTGACTCATCTTTCATTTTTCCTACATTTTCTTCTAAAGTGAGTTGTGTGTGATCAGATTTCTTTTTACCAGTTCCTAATTTCAAATTTAGATTTTCAGATTTAAGCTCTAGGACTATGGTGTCAAGTTCATGAACCTGGTTCTTCAACTCAGCATTTTTACTATTCACTCTCATTAGCCCTAAGTTCCAGGTTTTTGTCACTTAGCTTTCAGAATCACACACTCCTTAGACAACTGTTCCTTTTCTATTGTTTATAACTTCAAATT
>NW_017681982.1:0-5543 GCF_001879085.1 Nicotiana attenuata | reverse complement strand
ACCTGATTCCCGTTTAAGAGGGGATACGTAGGCAGCCTTATGGGTTCGGTCATATCATAATAAAATTTTTCATTCCCTCCCCCCCCCCACCCCCCCAAATCAGAAACGTGGGCAGTAATTTTGAGGAGGGTCCTACTAAAATTTCGGAGCAAGTCCAGCCAGCGCCGTCACATGCCAGGAAGTCAATAATCAGTCAAGAACTGGGGCAGAATTTTGAGAAGGATTCTCAAAATTCTGAAGAAGATTTAGTAGGGCCCGCCATCCGCAAACAGTTAAAAATCATCTACCAAACTGGGGAAGAATTTTGCGGAGGACCCTCAAAATTCCAACATAAGAGAGTTGCAATGCCTTTGAAACGTGTCACAGTCACTAGTTCATCAAAAAATTACTTGATATATCAATACGCTTCCAAAATGATTCTATTTTATCAATGATTGCATATTTTCGAAAATCCATTTTCATAACAGTCAGGTGCTACCTAGGGGAACTCGAAGGGGGGTTCCAGAGCGGAGCAGAGCAAGGCCGACAGACGAAGCAAGACCAACTCCCTCATAAACTTATGATTTTTCTTTTAACGCAGACACATTTGACGTAACGGTAGCATTCGCGGAACATGTATACACAAAGCAATTTCACCATCCATCTGGCCATCGGACACTGAATATATCCTAGCTAAGACATACTCTACCCTTATCTGCTATGCTCTCTTTGCATGAGTCTAATCTCTGACTCCATACTTGCATGAGTCTAATCTCTGACTCCACATTTGCATGAGTCTAATCTCTGACTCCACATTTGCATGAGTCTAATCTCTGACTCCACATTTGCATGAGTCTAAGCCTTGACTCCACATTTACATGAGTCTAATCTCTGACTCCACATTTGCATGAGTCTAATCTTTGACTCCGCATTTGCATGAGTCTAATCTCTGACTCCATACTTGCATGAGTCTAATCTCTGACTCCACATTTGCATGAGTCTAATCCCTGACTCCATATTTGCATGAGTCTAATCTCTGACTCCATATTTGCATGAGTCTAATCTCTGACTCCATATTTGCATGAGTCTAATCTCTGACTCCACATTTGCATGAGTCTAATCTCTGACTCCATATTTGCATGAGTCTAAGCCCTGACTCCATATCTGCATAAGGCTAAGCTCTGCCTTCTCCTTGCTTGAGTCTAATCCTTGACTCCATATTTGCATGAGTCTAAGGCCTGACTCCATATCTGCATAAGGCTAAGCTCTGCCTTCCATTCGCATGGGACTAAGCCCTATCCCGAATCTTGCATGAGGTTAAGCCCTACCTCCATTTTGCATAAGGCTAAGCACTGCCTTCTCCCTGCATGAGTCTAAGCCCTGACTCCATGTTTGCATGAGGCTAAGCTCTGCCTCCATTTTTTGCATAAGGCTAATCCCTGCCTCCCCGCTTGCACGGGACTAAGCACTGTCCCTCTTTGCACCAATATTGCTCTATATTCTACTACTATCTACCTGCTTTTCAATCGGGCTAAGCTCTGCCCTCTACTTCGCAAGATTAAACCTTGTCTCGTTACATCATATTATTGTATATCATGGGCTGAAACATCTCCAATCTGTCCAAAGGCGTCATAGTCTAAAGGCACCATCCTCATAGCCGGAAGACACCATGCAATGAACTGAGGATCCCCTAAATTTGCACATCATTCATTCAAAGGCGTCATGGTTCGGAGGCACCATTTTCATGGCTCGAGAACATCATTTCATGGCCTGCAAATCCCTCATTAAACAATTCATGGCCCAGGACGTCATGGTCCAAGGACGTCATCTTTAACCGTCCGAAGACAACCTTCATGGTCCCAAGGGAATCTGCATCATGTTTAAATTTTCGCAAATACGTTTGTAGCATCTTTTATCTGCAGGTAACCAGCAAATAACCGCTATCCTAGCAGGAGCAATCTCGCTCCAGTTCCTTCTAACCGTCCCGAGCCTTAACCGCTCATTGTAGCTGCTTCCACATCTCGTGTTCGTTCTTACAATAGTTTCATCGGCATACTCCGCAGGTGAATCCAGAACTACACATGGCATGATTCCTGTAAAACCAGGGATATGTAGGAAACTCGGAAACCGGAGCTCGGCCTATGTCTATCAAAGCATCCCATCCGGTCAAAATTGGCCATCATTTCTTTACCCGAAAACTCTTTCATCCTTCCCGGGTAAAGAGGGGCAGCTGTTGATACCCCAATTTTTCTCTATATATTTTAAATATGCATAAATACCTTCAAAATAGCATATATATGCATATATAAGCATGCACAAGGCTTTTATTATTTCCATATTTTAAGGGTTTAAATTGATTTATTTTTTTTCCTTTTATTCATAAAATCCCCAATAAATATTTTCCAAATTATTGTTATGATGATTTACTCATTTAATTTCTATACTTATATCAAACTATGGTTAATACATTTTTTATACATTTTTATAATTATATTTAGTATTTTTAAGCTAAATTGCATATAATTGCAATGTTAGCCCATTTTAAGAAATAATTATATTTATATGCATAAAATTGGTCCCTATATTTTTAAAATGTTAATCATGTATTTTAAATCATTTTGGCACCTTAAATTATTTTCCAGGAATTACCTACTATTTATTATAAATTAAAATAGGGAAAATTAGCTATTTAAATCATAGCCAAATTTGGCTTTCAATTGTAGCCCAAATTGGACCCAATCCCCAGCCCAATTTCCTATTAAATAACCCGACCCAGACCCTATAAACCCTTACCCAAACCCGGAACGCAACTACCCGGTTAAATCCTGACCGTTGATCTCCCAGATCAACGGTCCACACACGCCCTTTCCTTTTTAATTCCTAAACGACCCCCTAACCCTACTCATTTCCAAAACCTCGCCGCCCTGAAATCCTCTCTGCTCTCAAACACTCTCAACCTAACCCTAGCTTTCAACCGCCGACCTTCTTCTCCGGCGACCACCTTTCAACCCCAAGCCTCCAATGGGTCTCTCATCGCCTTGCTCATCATCTCTGAGGCCTTCAAGGGTCCTGGGCCATGCCGATTTGGACCTAGGGTTTCTGTTTCTGTCATTCGTGGCTTCTCTGGTGTGATTTTGGGAAAAATCGCACCATATATGTTACGATTTATGGAGTTTTGCAACAGGTTCTCTCGTTTCTATTTGGGGTTTCCTTTTGAAACCCTAACTCTCGTTTGAATCTCTTAGATCTGTGTTATTTTTAATGCTTTAAGTCTATTTCTTCCTATTATTTGTACTATTCTCGAACTTCTTCTGAAAGATCCTCAATTTTTACACCATTTTGCCTTCTTTAAAAAATTAGGGTTTTCTCGGAGTTCCTTCTATGCTTGTTTTAATCGATTTTCTTTATGATTAAACCTCTTTCATTACTTATTTGGACTGATCCTATGTTCCTACTATTTTTAACTCGACTCTGTTAAAAGCCCTAACTTTTAAGACCTTTCTTTGCTTTAGTTCTGTGTGTTAGCATGACTATTTGATTTTGTTAAGTTTGTGTTGGTTACCATGCTTCGTATGGGTTTTCTCCTGAGTCTTTAGCCTGCTTATGTCACTTCTGTATGATTGTGTTTGCTCATCTTTCGCTTCTTTCTGTCTATATGGCTGACCTTGCCTGTTTGCTACGCCTGTTCGTTCTTCTTTATTTATATGTTGAAGTGCAGAGTCATGACTCCCTTTTGATTGATTCTGATTTCCTTAATTCATGGTTTGATTGCAAGATTTTCTTTCAAAACCCTAAAGTTCTACTCGTCTGTTTAAATTGACTGATTCCGTTTCCTTATTTGCTGTGGTACTTCACTCTTACTGAATCCTTTCCTTAATTGGTATATTCTGTACTTAGACTTAGTCATATGCTCTATACTTTTACTATCCTTTATATGGTAAAAATCAGTCTTTCTCAACTGATTTTCTTTCCTTGATTATCCCTGTTGGTGTCCGTTTAAGATGTGATTCCTTGATTAAAGCGGAGTACTTGTATTAATTGGATTCTAATTGTGATTACTTCCATAATTGTGCTAAACCTTTACTTGTTACCTTATTTTCTGCCTATTTTCAAAACTATAAATGCCCTAAGTCTTTCTCATTAACAGAGACGAACACTTGGTTTTCAAAAACTACTCCTCTTACTAAAAATCTCTGCTTTCCCTCTCTCTTGTGCTACTTGCTACTATTAGCCGGCTGCAAGCCAAGGCTAATCATCTGTGCTCTTTGGTTCTTTCATTTTGCTTACTTCTACCTTCACTGGTATGTCGTGGTTTTGATTTAAAGCTGCTCCAACAACAATATGTTTCTCTTATTATTTCAGTTTCTTTTATTTCTAGCTTGCTTCTACTTGTGGTTTTGTTGTAAAATTTGTAGTTAAGTTACATTATCAGCATGCTACTATGTCTCCCCTTCCCTTTAGATCAATGTATTCCCTTATGTGTTTCAAAGCATGCCTTGACAGTTGTCTTTACTTCTTGTGTGCTTACCATCCTTTGAATCCCCAAATCCTTATCACCCCTTCTATATATTTGTATTTCTCCTGACTGGTGTGTGATTATGCCAGAGTCAACTATCTCTGAGCATGTCCAAACCAATCTTAAGATCTTTGCTGGTTTGTGCAGCCAAATATCTATGTATCCCCAACCCCTTGACCCATGTATGACTGTTGAATTCTGTAAACTAGCTGTGTGTGATCTTTTCTTAAGGTGTTTTATTTACTACTCCAACCTCTTTTCAAACATTCTTTGTTGCTTTACTAATTTCTTTCAAAACAGACTTTCCAATACAGTCTTTAATAACCCTTTTCAACTTGTGTCATGCACTCCCACTTTACTCTTAGTCAATAAGTTCTGCCCCCTCTAGTATGTGTACTGCCTTGGGATCCTCTTGAGAGCCCTCTGAACTCTAGCATACTGAGGTTGGCCTTCTTACACTGCACTGGTTCAATTCTTGGTTGCTAAGTCAAGGTGTAAGCATTGCCCGGAGTTCTTGAGGCCCTTAGGGAACTTTGATGCACCTAGACTCTAATTTGTCTATGGAATTGAGGTTTATGAGACCATTGGAGGCTTTGGGAAACTCGGGCCTAATTGAAAGGCTCCCTATAGAATAGCTTCTTGATTTTCTATTTTACTTATGTAATTCATTCATTGGCCTGTAATAATTTGTAAACAGATATTTGGGGCATTTAGTAAAAAGGGTGAGTAGATGTATACTTTATGGGGTAATATGTGTAGAAATCCTGCTCTTAGGATCTCACTTTTAAAATCTGTCTGCTTTACTCAATAGAAAACATGCTCATAGGGATTTATGCTTTTAAATCTGATTGCTTTGCCTAATAGAAATCATGTCTATAGGATATCACTTCTAATTTCGTTTGCATCAGTAAAAATCATGTTCCTATGGTTCTGCATTTTGTCATATTAAAAACCATGTTCATAGGCTCCAAACCATCATGTCTTAAATCAGTAGATGTCATGCCTATTGGACTCAACTCCGATTCAGTTTTAATAAGTCTTTCCGTAT
>NW_017681981.1:10469-10699 GCF_001879085.1 Nicotiana attenuata | reverse complement strand
AAAGTATTCCCTTGTTATCCAGGTGGGCGCCTGATTGCTAAAAACTTGAAAAATATTCCCTTGTTCTCCAGGTGGGCGCCTGATTGCTAAAAAAATATTCCCTTGTTCTCCAGGTGGGTGCCTGATTGCTGAAATTTGAAAAATATTCCCTTGTTCTCCAGGTGGGCGCCTGATTGCAAAAACTTGAAAAGTATTCCCTTGTTATCCAGGTGGGCGCCTGATTGCTAAAA
>NW_017681981.1:4798-5944 GCF_001879085.1 Nicotiana attenuata | reverse complement strand
CATTTTGCTGGATTAAGCTTGAGGTTGTACCTGCGGAGTCTCTGGAAGAATTTCCTCAAATCCTTAACATGGTCACATTGTTTCCTTGACTTTATGATCACGTCGTCCACATAGACCTCGATTTCCTGATGTATCATGTCATGGAACATGGTGGTCATTGCCCTCATATACGTTGCCCCTGCGTTCTTCAACCCAAATGGCATGACCCTGTAACAATACGTCCCCCAAGGCGTGATGAATGCTGCTTTTCCGCATCCTCCTCATCCATCAAAATCTGGTGATAGCCTGCGTAACAATCTACAAAGGACGCAATCTCATGTTTGGCACAATTGTCAATCAATATATGGATGTTTGGAAGTGGAAAATTGTCCTTCGGGCTTGCTTTATTGAGATCACGGTAATCGACACATACTCTGGTCTTCCCGTCCTTCTTTGGTACAGGCACCACATTAGCTAACCAGGTAGGGTAGCGAGTAACTCGTATGACCTTCGCCTCAAGTTGCTTGGTAACCTCTTCTTTGATTTTCACGCTGATATCTGTTTTAAATTTCCTCAACTTCTGCTTGACAGGTGGGCATGCCGAATAAACAGGCAATTTGTGGACCACCAGATCGGTACTCAAACCCGGCATGTCATCATATGACCATGCGAAAACATCTTTGTATTCAAGCAGCAATTTAATTATTTCCTCCCTGAGCGGGGCTTCCAAATGGACACTTATTTTTGTTTCCCGAACATTCTCCCGATCCCCTAAATTGATCGCCTCTGTGTCATTCAAATTAGGTTTGGGTTTTTCCTCAAATTGATTTAACTCCTTACTGATTTCTTCCAAAGCTTCCTCATTATCGTATTCCCCTCCATCCTCACACTCAATTTCCTGTATTACTATTTCACATCGGTTATCAAGACTAGGCCGGCGACTCCTTACGCATGACACATCATTGGAATCAGCATAAAAGGGACTGTACAACAGAGAAAAGAAAAATAAAGACTGTCAGGAGAGAAGAAAGGAGGAAATTGCATTTCATTATATTTGTAAGATAACAAGGTTTAACTCATCCAAAATGGACGGAACATAGAAATCTGAATTACAACCCTGGAAATAATCCAGACTTAGTACTCAAAGAAAAATCAAAACTAACTACC
>NW_017681981.1:0-662 GCF_001879085.1 Nicotiana attenuata | reverse complement strand
GCCGGTCTTCCGAATGCAACGTCCCTTCTATACCAAGCCTGATAATCAGGTGACACCTCTCCTTTGGCTCGATCCCGGACACAAGTGTTTGCCGCCAAATATTGACATTCGCTCCAGACTTGGCGGACCACAGCTTCAGGAAACTGGCCATCGGGGCCAATCTCAACCACTTGCAAACTGAGATCATCATCCTTGGGTATTATCTGGCATCTCCCCAGTTGCCTTAACACTCGATACGGTGCGTAAGGCTGAATGCTTCTAAGCCCCATTAGCAGAAAATGTTGCCGGCATATATACGACTTCATCAACAGGTAACCATCCCAGTGTCCACTCTATTTGGCTAGCAGTGAGGGACCGAAAATATGTTGTCCAACCCGTGACCCCTTCTGGCAGTTTGACCCCTTTAGTTCTTGTGTTAAATTCTTCTATGCATGTTTTTTCTGGAGACCCATAACTCAGAAACTGAGGGCGATGATACAGATGCTCAATCATCCACATTTGCAATAATAAGTTGCACCCCTCGAAGAAAGCTTCTCCGGCTTTACAAGCTGTAAGAGCACGGAAGATGTCGGCCAATATCATAGGTGCAAGCGTACTTTTGGCTTGATTGATTAATGTACTGACAACCCCAGCTATTTTTATGTCAATGTTCCCATCCTTCC
>NW_017681980.1:0-10700 GCF_001879085.1 Nicotiana attenuata | reverse complement strand
TTGGTGGTAATGGGGGTGGCTAGGTTTTGGAGTTGAGGTGGATGAGTGTTGGTTGTGATTGAGAATGATGGTGGTGGGAGTGGTGCGGATGGTGAGTGGTGGTAGTCGATAATGGTGACCGCTATAACTGTGGATGATGATGGTGGTGGTGGTGGTTGGCATGGTGGTAGTTGATAATGGTAGGCAGTGGTGGCATTTAATAATAAATATAGATGATAGTCTTAATGAAATTAAGTCTTTATTATAGATCTTAATCATACAAACCTTTCAAGTCTATTAAGTGGTTATGAAAGGTCAA
Organism: Nicotiana attenuata; assembly: GCF_001879085.1. Taxonomy (NCBI): domain Eukaryota; kingdom Viridiplantae; phylum Streptophyta; class Magnoliopsida; order Solanales; family Solanaceae; genus Nicotiana; species Nicotiana attenuata. The sequence goes on along the minus strand of NW_017681980.1, from coordinate 10,402 downwards.
AAACAAACACACTTAATAATTAAGATCTGAATAATTAAGATTCATACTTTAAAAATAAATGCACTTAATATCTGAAATCTGAATGATCAAGATTTAGACCTCTATTAGGTGCAAAAAAATAAGGCCTAAGTAAGAAACATAGACGTGAAAGTAACATACAAGATAGAAAACAAAGATATAAACAAAGGTAGAGTGCATTTATGTGTCTAAGGAACAAGTAACGTCATAACACCTGAAATGAAGCTGCTCATGGCCTCAGACTGCTGAACACGCACTAGGGCTCAAAACAACCGGTCGGGTCGTTACAAAAATAATAGACAAGAAAGGACGGTACCAAAAAGTCATATAAAAGCAGAATTGTTTGCAACAAATTTATTTGTGATACAAAAATAAATTGCAACCACAATATAAATATGAAGAAACATGATTTTATTGATAAAATGATGCGGGTACAATTCTGTTTGTTCCCTTGATTCTTCTCTCTAGATCTTTCTCCGTGGGGCTTAACTAGCGTATTTCTCGAACGTAGAATGATGCGAACTTCCTTAGGATATATTTGATCTCCAGGAAAAGGAAGAACATTTGTTGATCACTTCGGTGGCTTTGAGAAAGACAATATTTGATGTCTTTGATCTCATATGAATATTCCATGAGTTTTTATGGAATTTTGAGATGCTCTCAAAGGGAATATGTGGCCCCCTTTTATAGGTATAGCTAGGGTTTCGGGTAGAGTACCTTCCAAGCTAGGGTTTCAGGTAGAGTAGCCTCCAAGTTAGGGTTTCAAATAAAGTAGCCTCCAAGAAACTTCGATGGACTCTACTTGTAGTATCTTAAATTTAGGATCAAACCCAAATTTCATATGGATTTGATCTGATAAAATTTTGATGTCTACAAATGCCCTCTACTTCAAGGCTTGTCGGGGCGTAGATTTATAAGATCGTCGTGGACGAGGCTTGAAGTACCAGTAAAGAAGACACCACATTCTTTTCGTCGTGAGAGAGGAGATGAAGGGCAGATTTGGTCCCACTGGGCGTGCCAATTTGTTGACAATAAATTGCGTCAAGAAAATAAAATAAGACAGAAAAATATTACAACAATCGTTGTATTTTATTCGAATATTTGACTGTTGCAATCCCTATGAATCCTCTTATTCTTCTTTCCAATAGTAAATAAATTCAATGGGAATTTATAGACAATAAATTTGTGTGAAGAAAATAATATCAAGAACAAAAAAATATCGCATAATCATAGTATTTGATTTCAAATAATTTGAGTGTACAATCTCTATGAATCCTCTGATTCTTCTTTTCAATAGTAAATAAATTCAAGGGTCCTTCGAGCTTGATATTGAATCTATATTTGTCGTCACGAACGATGATCTTGAATTCACTAGCAGGAACTTTGATTCGAACTCGTACTCCTCGAATCTTGATTTGTTCTTCGTTCTTGAGCTTGAACTTGATTTCTTGAACTTGAACTTGATTGCTTGAAGCTTGAAACTTGTAGAAAAATATATAGCGTTTGATCCACGAGCTCTCTCTTGCTTCTTGTTATAACTTCTGGTATCTTTGCTGAGTTATCAAGACCCCTGTTTATAGTTGTGGGAGGGAAGAGTTATGATAAGAACAAACTCTTTCCGACCAATCAGATTGAAGAGTGACAAGGACGCATTTGATTGGCCAGAACATATCACTTGTACATGTGGCGCGATTTCATTGACCTTTTAATTTGACTTGGCATGCCTTGTCATTTTGGCACGTGGCATGATCCTATTGGCGTTTCCGTTTGACTTGTCGTGCCACGTCATTTGACATGTGACACCAAACTGGGCCTCTAGGAAGATGACATATTGAGCCTAATAAAGTGGCTCATCAATACTGGCCCAACTAAATAGGCTAGCCCAGTCAATATTTATTGGACTTAAGTAATTAATCCAATTATATTAGCCCATAATATTTATTTGGACTAATATATTTAAAATATAGTCCAAATTATTTATTGAATTTTAATCCAATAAATTTTGCATGCCTGCAAATGCCCGGGGTGTAGACGTGTTGAACTTTAAAACAAAGCTTGAAGTACAATGTCAAATAGCTTGAGCTCTTGACCCCGAATTGCAATTTGTTTTCTCAAATACAAAGTTTTCAATCTTAATACGTTCAATAAACTTTCATCCTCTTTAGAAAGATATATATATCTTAAGTTGATGAGTTTTTAATGTTGGCTTCAAGAAAGTTTAATTATGTAAATAATTGAAGATCAATTGCCACTACTGTAAAGAGATATACTATCAAAGCCAATACACAATCTTTCTGGTGGCACACGTGAGTCAAGGACTCCTATTCATATAGGAATGCCGTCCTCCGCACATCACCAAGCAAATAAGGAGTGTTTGACAGTCTCTAAATCCCACTTGAACTTGAAGTAGCCAATGACTAAATCCCGTTAGGAGACAATTTACATTACTGACTCCCACATCGCTAATATGTCTTTGCAACACATCCTCGCATCTCTATATATATATATATATANTTGTAGACTTCCGCATTTCTTTTGAGTTGTATAGGCCGAGCGGCCTTATATGCAGTTATTATTTTAATATGTCTAGCTTTATTTAACCATTTCGCAAGTTAGGTTGTTATTTCCACATTGTTAGGCTTACTTAGTTGTAGGAACTAGGTGCCATCACGACATGTTCATGGAGGGTGAACTGGGGTCGTGACAAGTTGGTATCAGAGCTCTAGGTTCATAGGAGTCACGGAACACAGGCCGATTTATTAGAGTCTTGCTGATCGGTACGGAGACGTCTGTACTTATCTACGAGAGGCTATGTAACTGTTTAGGAAAAAATCTTCATTTCATTTGAATTCCTTGTCGTAAAATATTTTTGAACCTCAATTCTAAACTTCTGACTTCTATTCTCTCACAGATGGTGAGGACACGTGCTACTCGAGATGATCAGGCACCCGCGCCCCTACTGCAGCCGTCAGAGGCTGGGGCCGGGGGGAGATCGAGGACGCGCACGTGGTGCAGCTAGAGCACCTGCGCAAGCTGCCGCCGAGGTACCACCAGCAGATCCAGCCGGAGCCCAGTCACCTGGCACACCTACTACTGCCACTACTACTCCAGCGCTCCAGGAGACTTTGGCTCAGTTCATGAGCATGTACACCATCTTGGCTCAGGCAGGGTTGCTTCCCCTTGTTGCAGCCACATCCCAGGCCGGGGGAGGAGCACAGACTCCCGTCGTCCGCACTCCTGAGCAGCGAATGCAGGTTGAGCAGGCTCCCGAGATTATTCCTGCACCGCCTGCAGCGCCAGTTCAGCCCGAGGATGGGTCAGCTGCTTCAGAGGACGAGCACCGGAGACTTGAGAGGTTCAAGAAGTATGATCCCCCAGTGTTCAGTGGATTAGCATCAGACGATTCCTTGGGATTTCTAGAGGAGTGTCACCGTATTCTTCGCACTATGGGCATAGTGGAGTCCAGCGGGGTTTCTTTCACTGCTTTTCAGCTCCGGGGAACCGCCTATGATTGGTGGCGCACTTATGAGATAGACAGTCTAGTCGAGGCTGCTTCACTGACTTGGACCCAATTCTCGGATATGTTTATGAGAGAGTTCATCCCCCAGAGTCTCAGGGACACATGGCGCACAGAGTTTGAGCATTTGCGCTAGGGTGCTTTGACCGTTTCGGAGTATGCTATCCGTTATACCAGATTGGCCAGGCATGCACCGGCTTTGGTCGCTACAGTTCGGGAGAGAGTCCGCAGGTTCATTGAGGGTCTTATTCCACCCATCAGATCTAGCATGGCTCAAGAGTTGGAGATGGACATTTCTTATCAGCAGGTAGTGAGCATTGCTAGGAGGATTGAGGGTATGCTCGCCAGGGAGCGAGGGGAGAGGGAGGCCAAGAGGTCTCGAGAGTCGGGTCACTACTCTGGTGCCCGTACCCCATCAGCAGGTCATTATGGTAGAGGTTATGCGGGTCGCCCTGTTCATTCAGCTCTTCCAGCAGCCGGCAGTGCTCCAGCTCCACCTACACCTCAGGAGCCTTACTATGCACCTCCAGTTTCTAGTGCGCCTCTTGCGCGGGGTACTTCCAGGGGTCAGTCCAGCAGACCTGGCCCTAGTCAGTCACAGCCATCGCGCCCTCCCAGAGCTTGTTTCGAGTGTGATGATACACGCCACATGGTTGCCCCAGACTTGGTAGGGGTGCATCTTCACAGACTGCTCAACCACAGCGTGCTCCTCAGAGTTCTCAGGCCATGGTCATAGCTCCAGCTGCTACCCCACCTGCCCAGCCGGCTAGGGGCGAAGGTCGGGGAGATAGAGGTCACCCACGAGAGAGGGGTCGGGCCATATATCATGCTATTCCTGCTCGTACTGAGGCTGTTGCCTTCGACTCCATCATTACAGGTATTATACTGGTTTGTCACAGAGAGGCATCGGTTTTATTCGATCCGGGCTCTACTTATTCTTATGTGTCTTCTTACTTTGCTCCACATTTGGGTGTGCCTCGAGATTCTTTGAGTGCCCCCGTTTATGTTTCTACTCCTGTGGGAGATTCTTTTATTGTGGACCGCATTTATCGGTCATGCTTGGTTACTATTCGTGGTTTTGAGACCAGAGCGGATTTATTGTTACTCGGTATGGTGGATTTTGACATTATTTTGGGCATGGACTGGTTGTCGCCCCATTTTGCTATTCTTGATTGTCACGCCAAGACTATGACGATGGCTATGCCAGGTATTTCGCGTATTGAGTGGAGTGGTACTTTAGATCACACCCCCAGTAGAATCATCTCTTTTCTTAAAGCTCAGTGCATGGCTGAGAAGGGGTGTGCCGCGTATTTGGCTTATGTGAGAGATGTTAGTGTTGATACCCCTTCTGTTGATTCGATTCCAGTGGTACGGGACTATCCCGATATGTTTCAAGCCGATCTTCCGGGCATACCACCCGATAGAGACATTGATTTTGGCATTGATCTGTTGCCGGGCACTCAGCCTATTTCCATTCCTCCGTATCGTATGGCTCCTCCTGAGTTGAAAGAGTTGAAGGATCAGTTGCAGGAATTGCTTGGTAAGGGTTTCATTCGACCCAGTGTTTCACCGTGGGGTGCTCCTGTCTTGTTTGTGAAGAAAAGGATGGTTCTATGCGTATGTGTATTGATTACCGTCAGTTGAACAAGGTTACAGTGAAGAACCGTTACCCTTTGCCTCGTATTGATGATCTGTTTGACCAGCTTCAGGGCGCACAGGTGTTTTCTAAGATTGACTTGCGCTCAGGTTACCATCAGTTGAAGATTCGGGAGCCAGATATCCCGAAGACTGCCTTCAGGACTCGGTATGGTCATTACGAGTTCCTTTTTTGTCATTTGGGCTGACCAATGCCCCAGCAGCTTTCATGCACTTGATGCATAGTGTATTCAGGCCATATCTTGACTCGTTCGTTACTGTTATTATTGATGATATTCTGGTGTATTCCCGGAGTCGGGAAGATCATGAGCAGCACCTGAGGACCGTGCTTCAGACCTTGAGGGAGAAGAAGTTATATGCAAAGTTCTCAAAATGTGAGTTTTGGCTGAGTTCTGTGGCATTCTTAGGCCATGTGATTTCGAGTGAGGGTATTCGGGTGGATCTGAGGAAGATAGCGACCGTGCAAAGTTGGCCCAAGCCGTCCTCAGCTACAGAGATTCGTAGTTTCCTTGGCTTGGTGGGCTACTACCGTCGCTTCGTGGAGGGATTTTCATCGATTGCTGCCCCTATGACTAGATTGACCTAGAAGGGTGCCCTATTTCAGTGGACAGAGGAGTGTAAGGCGAGCTTTCAGAAGCTCAAGACAGCATTGACTACAGCCCCAATTTTGATGTTGCCTACCGGCTCGGGGTCTTATACTGTCTATTGTGACGCCTCGAGAGTTGGCCTTGGAGCGGTGTTGATGCAGGACGGTAGGGTGATTGCCTACGCGTCCAGACAGTTGAAGATACATGAAAAGAATTACCCTGTCCACGACCTTGAGTTAGCTGCCATTGTTCATGCCTTGAAGATCTGGCGTCATTATTTGTACGGTGTGCCTTGTGAGATCTATACTGACCACCAGAGCTTGCATCACCTACTCAAGCAAACGGATCTTAATATGCGTCAGAGGAGGTGGTTAGAGTTGCTGAAGGATTATGAAATCACTATCCTGTATCACCCTAGCAAGGCCAATGTGGTGGCGGATGCCTTGAGTCGCCGGGCGGAGAGTTTGGGGAGTTTGGCATATTTACCAGCTTCAGAGAGGCCTATGGCGATGGATGTTCAGGCCTTAGCCAGCCAGTTTGTGAGATTGGATCTTTCGGAGCCCAGCCGGGTTCTAGCTTGTGTGGTTTCCCGGTCCTCTTTATTTGATCATATCAAGGAGCGGCAGTATGATGACACTCATTTGCTTGTCCTTCAGAACAAGGTTTAGCGTGGAGATGCCAGAGATATGACCATTGGAGATGACGGGGTATTGAGGATGCAGGGCCGGATTTGTGTGCCCAATGTTGATGGTCTTCGAGAGTTGATTCTAGCAGAGGCCCATAGTTCGCGGTATTCCATCCATCCGGGTGCCGCGAAGATGTATCAGGACTTGAGGCAGCACTACTGGTGGAGGCGGATGAAGAAAGATATAGTTGGTTATGTGTCTAGATGCCTCAACTGCCAGCAGGTGAAGTATGAGCACCAGTGCCCGGGTGGGTTGCTTCAGCAGATAGAGATTCCGGAGTAGAAATGGGAGCGCATCACCATAGACTTCCTATCGGGACTCCCACGGACCTTGAAGAAGTTTGATGCCATTTGGGTCATTGTGGATCGGCTGACCAAGTCCGCTCATTTCATTCTTGTGTGTACCACTTATTCATTGGAGCGGTTGGCGGAGATTTATATCCGGGAGATCGTCCGTCTGCATGGTATTCCAGTTTCTATTATTTCAGACAGAGGTACCCAGTTTACATCGTAGTTCTGGAGAGCCGTGCAGCAGGAGTTAGGCACTCGGGTGGAGTTGAGCACAGCATTTCACCCCTAGACAGATGGACAGTCCGAGCGCACTATTCAGATTCTTGAGGATATGCTCCGTGCGTGTGTGATTGAGTTTGGAGGGTCTTGGGATCATTTCTTGCCATTGGCGGAGTTTGCTTACAACAACAGTTATCAGTCTAGCATTCAGATGGCGCCGTATGAGGCTTTATATGGTAGGAGGTGTAGATCTCCGGTGGGTTGGTTTGAGCCGGGTGAGGCCAGGCTATTGGGCACAGAGTTGGTTCAGGACGCATTGGAGAAGGTTAAGACGATTCAGGATAGACTTCGTACAGCCCAGTCTAGACAGAAGAGCTACACGGACAGGAAGGTTCGTGATGTTTCATATATGGTTGGTGAGCGGGTTCTGCTTCGGGTTTCGCCTATAAAAGGCGTCATGAGGTTTGGGAAGAAAGTAAAGTTGAGTCCGAGGTTTATTGGCCCCTTTGAGATCTTGAGGCGACTTGGGGAGGTTGCCTATGAGCTTGCCCTACCTCCCAGTTTGGCCGGGGTTCATCCGGTATTTCATGTTTCGATGCTCCGAAGGTATCATGGTGATCCGTCTCACGTGTTGGATTTCAGTTCAATCCAGTTGGACAAGGATCTATCCTATGTTGAGGAGCCAGTGGCTATATTGGGCAGACAGATCAGAAAGTTGAGGTCAAAGAACATTGTATCAGTGAAGGATAGTGGCGGGGTCAGCCGGCCGAGGAGGCGACTTGGGAGACCGAGCGGGATATGCGCAGCCAGTACCCTCATCTTTTCGCTACTTCAGGTATGTTCTCTATGCTCGTTCGAGGACGAACGAATGTTTAAGTGTAGGAGGATGTGACGACCCGACCGGCCGTCTTAAGAATTTACGCCCCGATCCCCTATTAACTGCTTCCCCTAAGTTCATTTCTGCTATTTTGGTTTGCCGGGACGTTCGGTGTTGAGTTTCGAGAGTTTTGGGACACTTAGTCCCTAAATGAGAGCTTAAGTGTTGAAAGTGGTCCGTAGTCGGAACAGAGTGAAGACGACCTCGGAATGGAAATCCGATGGTTCCGTTAGCTCCGTTAGGTGATTTCAGTGCTGGGAGCGTGTTCGGAATGTATTTTGGAAGTACGTAGCTCATTTAGGCTTGAAATGCCGAAAATTGAATTTTTGAAGTTTCCGGTCCGATAGTGAGTTTTTGATCTGAGGGTCGGATTGGAATTCTGGAAGTTGCAGTAGCTACGTCATGTCATTTGGGATGTGTGCGCAAAATTTCAGGTCATTCGGACGTGTTTTGGTTAGGTTTTTTATCGAAAATGTATTTTGACGGAATTTGAAGTTCTTAGGCTCAAATCATTGATTAATTCGAGTTTCCGGCGTTGTTTTAGGTGGTGTAAGGATTGGTACAAGTATGAATGAAGTATTAGGTGTTATTGGTGCTTTTGGTTGAGGTCCCGGAGGCCTCGGGATAATTTCGGGTGGTTAACGGAAGAATTTGAGAGGTGTTGCAGCAGCTGAACCATTGTTGCTTCTGGTATTTTCGCATCTGCGGCTTGGGAACCGCAGAGGCGGCTAAATGGCCGCAGAAGAGGCTTTGCTCCATTCCCTCAGAAACCGCAGAAGCGGTGCTATTCCCGCATAAGCGGAGCTGCAGAAGCGGCCCAGGCATCGCAGATGCGGCTCCAGCGTTTCTTTAGTTTCCGCAGAAGCGGAAGTTCCCCCGCAGATGCGGTTTCGCACTTGCGACCCCCTTTATCGTAGATGCGGTCCCTGGCCTCTTAGTGGAAACCGCAAAAGCGACTCTTGTTCCGCAGAAGCGGTCCCTTGTCCGCAGAAGCGGAAATGCCTGTGCAGATGTAGAAATTTCGAAGGCTAGATTTCAAAAGTTAGAAAAATCAAATCGAGCTCGGGGAAGGGCGATTTTCAGAGGGTTTTGAAGAGAAGACTATTGGGTAACGTTTCTTTAATCCCTTCTAGTTATATTTCATCATTTTGTAGTTAAATTCATCATTAAAAATTCGAATTTGGGATCAAAAATGGGAAAATTGGGTGAAACTTCATAGGCTAAACTATTGGGTTTTTTAGTGGGTGTTTGACCTCCGATTTGGGAGATTTTTATATGGTTAGACTCATGAGAGTACGAGGGTTCTGAAAATGTAAAAATTATTCGATTCCGAGGCGTTGGCCTGAAGTGCATTTTGGTCATTTTACCTAATTTCACGTCGTAGCTTTGAATTTAATAGTAAAACCAGTTGGTTGCGATATTATTCACAATATGTAATTGAATTGAATAGATTTGGGCCATTTGGAGTCGGATACTCGTGGCAAAGGCGTGATTTCTAGTTGATTTTGAGCCGGTTCGAGGTAAGTGGCTTGTCTAACTTTGTGTGGGGGACCTTTCCCCTTAGGATATGATATGTGGTAATTGAGTGCCTTGTAGGTGAGGTGACGAGCGCGTACTTGAGCTAATTGTTGAAAAATCCGGTTTTCACTTAAGATATTGAGACTGAGTTTCCTTCATATTTGCCTTGTTTTACTTGCAGTTATAACCTGTGTTAGATTAGAGAAGCATGTTTAGTTGATTTAACTTGCCTAATTGTTTAAGTTGCCTTGATTGTACTATGTGAAGCATGCTAGGCTAGTACTACCTGATGTTTGTCTTTTGTACTTCATTTCTGAATATCTTCTGGTTGTGGTTGCGCATTTACATTGGGACTACGGATGTGGGATTCCGGTAGCTCCCCCCCCTGTTTGTTTACTTTGGGACTGCGGGTTCGATTCCCGATAGATCCCCCTGCACATTTACTTTGGGACTGCAGGTTTGATTCCCGATAGATCCCCCTGCACATTTACTTTGGGACTGCGGGGTAGATTCCCGATAGATCCCCCTATACATTTACTTTGGGACTACGGGTTAGTTCCTGATAGATCCCCCTGTACATTCCCGGGAGATCCTTCGGATATACATAAATGATAGACTACGGGACGGTATCCCGGGAGATCCACTGGACAATTGAGAAAAGGACTACAGGACGGTATCCCGGGAGATCCACTGGACAATTGAGAAAAGGACTACAGGACGGTATCCTGGGAGATCCTCATTGTTACCATTGGTATTGAGCTGTACTTATTCTGTGTTTGCTCCGTTCTTTGTGTATTTGTTATTGCTTTGTTTAGTCTGTCTTATTCCACTGCTGTACTCACTGTTTCTGCATATTTTCGTACTTGTGATTTATATTTTATTGTTTAACCTCAGTAGGGCCCTGACCTTCCTCGTCACTACCCAACCGAGGTTAGGCTTGGCACTTACTGAGTACCGCTGTGGTGTACTCATGCCCTTCTTGTGCATGTTTTTCATGTGCAGATCCAGGTACCTCTACTCAGGCGTACTATCCT
>NW_017681979.1:10458-10702 GCF_001879085.1 Nicotiana attenuata | reverse complement strand
ACGGAAGGCGTGGGCTATAGCACACGAAAATTTGGGAATCGGGCGAAATTCTAGTTTTATGGCCATAAAATGCCAAAAAATGTAATTTGGTCATGGCGGGGCGGTGACTACGGTTCCTTACGCTGTATTTGACATCCCGGAAAAATTTTAGGCGATCCGGGTCTGGGCCCACGGCGGAAGGCGTGGGCTATAGCACACGAAACTTAGGGACTCGCGCAGATTTTCAGTTTTATGGCCGTAAAAT
>NW_017681979.1:5205-5616 GCF_001879085.1 Nicotiana attenuata | reverse complement strand
GCCGTAAAATGCCAAAATATATAATTTGGTCATGGCGGGGCGGTGACTATGGTTTCTTAGGCCGTATTTGACAGCCAGAAAAAATTTTAGGCGATCCGGGTTCGCGGGCCCGGGCCCACGGCGGAAGGCGTGGGCTATAGCACACGCAAATTTGGGAATCGGGCGGAATTCTAGTTTTATGGCCGTAAAATGCCAAAAAATGTAATTTGGTCGTGGCAGGGCAGTGACTACAGTTCCATAGGCTGTATTTGATATCTCGAAAAAATCTTAGGCGATCCGGGTCCGGGGACCCGGGCCCACGGCGGAAGGCGTGGGCTATAGCACACGAAAATTTGGGAATCGGGCGAAATTCTAGTTTTATGGCCATAAAATGCCAAAAAATGTAATTTGGTCATGGCGGGGCGGTGACTA
>NW_017681979.1:0-392 GCF_001879085.1 Nicotiana attenuata | reverse complement strand
CACACGAAAATTAGGGACTCGGGCGGAATTCTAGTTTTACGGCCGTAAAATGCCAAAAAATATAATTTAGCCATGACGTGGCGGTGACTATGGCTCCTTAGACTGTATTTGGCATCCCGGAAATATTTTGGGCGATCCGGGTTCGGGGGACCGGGCCCACGGCGGAAGGCGTGGGCCATAGCACACGAAAATTAGGGACTCGCGCAGATTTTCAGTTTTATGGCCGTAAAATGCCAAAATATATAATTTGGTCATGGCGGGGCGGTGACTATGGTTTCTTAGGTCGTATTTGACATCCAGGAAAAATTTTAGGCGATCCGGGTTCGCGGGCCCGGGCCCACGGCGGAAGGCGTGGGCTATAGCACACGCAAATTTGGGAATCGGGCGGAATT
>NW_017681978.1:0-10703 GCF_001879085.1 Nicotiana attenuata | reverse complement strand
CTCCGACACGAGTCGGAAAGGTTTAGGAGGTTCGTGGATGGCCTCAACTATTCACTCCGCATTTTTATGACCAGAGAGAGGGTTATGGGTGCCTCGTTTGAGGAGGTAGTTGACATGGCTCGAGAGATTGAGACGGTTCGCCGTCGGGAGCGTGAGGAGAGAGAGGCAAAGAGGCCTCGAGGTGCAGGTAATTTCAGTGGTGCTCCGTCTAGGGGCCAGTTCCAGCGTGGCAGAGGCCGTTCCTTCAGGCCTCCTCAGTCAGGTCGTCCAGAGTACAGTGGGGCCTCTTCAGGCCGTGGTCATCAGGGATTTCAGCAGGGCCAGACTTCACTTAGTGCCCTTCCAGCTCAGAGCTCTACACCTGCCTCTTCAGCCCAGGGTTCTTCAGCAGCGAGGGGTTTCCATCAGTCCCCTTCTCCAGCGCCGGGTAGTTGCTACGAGTGCGGTGAGTTCGGTCATATGAGGAGACAGTGTCCTCGGCGTCGTGGTAGTCAGTCTCAGCAGAGGGATCAGCCCTCATCTTCTGCTCCTGTTTCATCAGCACCCGCCCAGTCAGCTAGGGGTGGAGGTCAGGTAGCCAGGGGCCGCCCCAGGGGTGGAGGCCGGACTGGCGGTGGTCAGGCTCGATTCTATGCTCTTCCAGACAGGAAGGACGCCATTGCCTCAGATGCTGTTATCACAGGTATTATCTCAGTCTGCCACAGAGATGCCTCTATCTTATTTGATCCCGGATCTACCTATTCCTATGTATCTTCATATTTTGCTCATCACCTGGGTACTACCCGAGGTTGTCTTGCTTTGCCTGTTCACATATCTACCCCGGGTGATACTATCATTGTAGATCATGTATACCGATCCTGTTTAGTGACTATTGGGGGTCTGGAGACCCGAGTTGACTTATTACTGTTGAGCATGGTTGATTTTGCTGTTATTCTGGGTATGGATTGGTTATCTCCGTACCATGCTATTCTGGACTGTCATGCTAAGACAGTTACGTTGGCTATTTCGGGTATTTCGAGGATTGAGTGGCGTGCTACGACTGATTATGTTCCCAGCAGGGTGATTTCTTTTCTAAAGGCCCAGCGGATGGTTGGGAAAGGTTGTCTATCTTATTTGGCTTTCGTGAGAGATATTGGAGCTGAGACTCCTAGTCTTGACTCCGTCCCCGTCGTGAGGGACTTCCCTGATGTGTTTCCAGCAGACCTGCCGGGCATGCCACCGGACAGGGACATTGATTTTGGTATTGATCTGGTGCCGGGCACTAAGCCCATCTCTATTCCTCCGTATCGCATGGCACCAGCAGAGTTGAAAGAACTAAAGGATCAGCTTCAGGAACTCCTAGATAAGGGGTTTATTCGTCCTAGTGTGTCACCGTGGGGTGCACCGGTTCTATTTGTAAAGAAGAAAGATGGCACAATGAGGATGTGCATTGATTACAGACAGTTGAACAAGGTGACAGTGAAGAACAAGTATCCACTACCTCGTATTGACGATTTGTTTGACCAGCTCCATGGGGCAAGGGTATTCTCGAAGATTGATCTCCGTTCAGGCTATCACCAGCTGAAGATCAGGGATTCGGATATGAAGACTGCCTTCAGGACTAGATATGGGCACTATGAGTTCCTGGTTATGTCTTTTGGGCTGACTAATGCCCTGGCCGCGTTCATGCACTTGATGAACAACGTATTTCGGTCGTATCTGGATTCATTTGTTATCGTTTTTATTGATGATATCCTAGTGTACTCACGTAGCCAGGAGAATCATGCTCAGCACTTGAGAGTGGTGTTACAGAGGTTGAAGGAGGAGAAGCTTTATGCAAAGTTCTCCAAATGTGAGTTTTGGCTTGGGTCTGTAGCTTTTCTGGGACACGTGGTGTCCAGTGATGGTATTCAAGTTGATCCAAAGAAGGTAGAGGCGGTGCAAAGTTGGCCCATGCCGTCCTCAGCCACGGAGATTCGAAGTTTCCTCGGTTTGGCAGGTTATTATCGCCGGTTCGTCCAGGGTTTTTCCTCTATTGCTTCGCCCTTGACTAAGTTGACGCAGAAGGGTGCACCATTCGTATGGTCAGACGAGTGCGAGGAGAGCTTTCAGAAGCTCAAGACAACTTGGACCACAGCTCCAGTGTTAGTTTTGCCATCAGCCTCAGGTTCTTACACTGTGTATTGTGATGCATCGAGAGTTGGGATCGGATGTGTGTTGATGCAGGAGGGTAGAGTTATTGCATATGCTTCTCTTCAGTTGAAGCCTCATGAGCAGAACTACCCCGTACATGATTTGGAGTTGGCTGCTATAGTTCATGCGTTGAAGATTTGGAGGCACTACTTATATGGCGTATCTTGTGAGGTATATATCGATCATCGCAGCCTTCAGCATTTGTTCAAACAGAAGGATCTTAATTTGAGGCAGCGGAGGTGGCTTGAGTTACTCAAGGACTATGATATTACCATTTTGTATCATCCGGGGAAGGCCAACGTAGTGGCCGATGCGTTAAGACGGAAGGCGGTCAGTATGGGTAGCTTGGCGTACATTCCAGTTGGGGAGAGGCCCTTTGCAGTTGATGTTCAGGCTTTGGCCAATCGGATGGTGAGGTTAGATATTTCGGAGCCTAGTCGGGTGTTGGCTTGTGTAGTTTCTCGGTCTTCCTTGTATGACCGCATCAGAGAGCACCAGTATGATGATCCACATTTGCTTGTCCTTAAGGACAGGGTTCAGCACGATGACGCCAGAGATGTGACTATTGATGATGATGGCGTGATGAGGATGCAGGGCCGGATTTGCGTGCCCAATGTGGATGGGCTTCGGGAGTTGATATTAGAGGAGGCCCACAGCTCGCGGTATTCCATTCATCCGGGTGCCGCAAAGATGTATCAGGATTTGAGGCAGCACTACTGGTGGAGGAGAATGAAGAAAGATATAGTGAGTTATGTAGCTCGGTGTCTCAACTGTCAGCAGGTCAAATATGAGCATCAGAGACCCGGTGGTGTACTTCAGCAGATAGATATTCCCGAGTGGAAGTGGGAGAGGATTACTATGGATTTTGTGAGTGGTCTCCCTCGTACCTCGAAGAAGTTTGATTCGATTTGGGTGATTGTGGATCGGCTGACCAAGTCCGCGCACTTCATTCCGGTGTGTACTACCTATTCTTCGGAGCGGTTGGCAGAGATTTTCATCCGGGAGATTGTTAGGTTGCATGGGGTCCCAGTTTCTATCATCTCGGATAGGGGCACTCAGTTTACTTCCCATTTCTGGAAGACTTTTCAGCAAGAATTGGGTGCACAGGTAGAGCTGAGCACAGCATTTCATCCCCAGACGGACAGGCAGTCCGAGCGTACCATTCAGATATTGGAGGACATGTTGCGTGCCTGTGTTATTGATTTTGGAGGTTCTTGGGCTGAGTTCTTGCCACTTGCAGAGTTCGCGTACAACAACAGTTATCAGTCCAGCATTCAGATGGCACCGTATGAGGCCTTATATGGGAGACGGTGTAGATCTCCGGTTGGTTGGTTTGAGCCCGGCGAGGCTAGACTATTGGGGACAGAGTTGGTTCAGGATGCCTTAGAGAAGGTGAAAGTGATCCAGGAGAGACTTCGTACAGCTCAGTCGCGTCAGAAGAGTTATGCGGACCGGAAGGTTCGAGACGTATCCTACATGGTGGGCGAGAAGGTCTTGTTGAAGGTTTCGCCTATGAAGGGCGTTATGAGATTTGGAAAGAAAGGAAAGTTGAGTCCATGGTTCATTGGCCCTTTTGAGATACTTAGGAGAGTTGGGGAGGTGGCCTACATGCTTGCTTTGCCACCCAGCTTGTCGAGAGTTCACCCGGTATTTCATATTTCTATGCTCCGGAAGTATGTTGGGGACCCGTCCCATGTGTTAGACTTCAGCACGATTCAGTTGGATGATGACTTGACTTATGATGTGGAGCCAGTGGCTATTTTGGGTCGTCAGGTTCGGAGATTGAGATCAAAGGATATAGCTTCGGTAAAGGTGCAGTGGAGAGGTCGGCCCGTAGAGGAAGCTACTTGGGAGACTGAGCGGGAGATGCGGAGCAGATATCCTCACCTATTTGAGACCTCAGGTATGCTTCTCGACCCGCTCGAGGACGAGCGTTTATTTAAGTTGGGGAGGATGTGACGACCCAACCCGTCGTCTCATGTATTACAGCCCGTTTCCCCCATTTATTGCTCTTTCATGTTTTATTATCAGCAACTGGTGAGTTAGAGTTGAATTGAATTGGTTGGATAGGAAATGAGACACTTAGTCTCTTTAAGGAAGGTTTGGTTTGGAAAAAGTCAACCGAACGCTGACTTATTAGTTAGAAGGCTCGGATGTGAATTCCGGTGATTCGGTTAGCTTCGGGAGGTGATTTGTAACTTAGGAGTGCGATCGGAAGTGATTTCGGAGGTCCGGAGTAGAATTAGGCTTGAATTGGCAAAGTTGGCATTTTGGCGAATTCCGGTGGATAGGTGAGATTTTGATCCGAGGGTCGGAATGGAATTCCGAGAGTTGCAGTAGCTCTGTTAGGTGATTTTGGATATGTGTGCAAAATTTTAGGTCATTCGGAGGTGTTTTGGTCGGGTTTTTGATCGAATGCGTAATTCGGAAGTTTTTAAGAAACTTAGGCTTGAATTCGATGTGATTTGATGGTTTTAGCGTTGTTTGATGTGTTTTGAGGATGAGAACAAGTATTGGTGTTTTTGGTTGAGGTTCCGGGGGCCTCGGGGTGAATTCGGGTGGTTGAACGAGAGTTTTGAGGTGTGTTGCAGGTCTGTTGCTGCTGTCATCTGATATTTCCGCTTCTGCGGAAATGGACCGCAGAAGCGGTTCCGCAGAAGCGGGTGAGCGACCGCAGAAGCGGTCAGGCCTGGGTTAGGGAATTTCTGCAAAAGCGGATGGATGGTCGCTTCAGCGGGTCCGCGTAAGCGGATATTTTACCGCAGAAGCGGTTGTTGAGAGAACCGCAGAAGCGCATCTGGAGTCGCATAAGCGAAAAGGGCGGTTTTAATGAAAACCGCTTAAGCAGACTTCTGACCGCAGAAGCGGTCCCGCATAAGCGGAAGCGGGACCGCAGAAGCGAAAAACAACTGTTACAGAAGGGTTTAAAATATTAAATTTCATCCGCGAACAAGAGTTGGCTTCTACCATTTTTAAGCAACTTGCAGAGCTTTGGGCGAGAATTTTCGAGGGTTTTGACTGAGAATCAATTGGAGGTAAGTCTCTTGGCCTAATTATTCGAGCTAATGGTAGAAATTACATGTAAATTGTGGGAAATTCATCAAAAACGGGTCAAGCTAGGGCTTGAAAAGTTGTGATGTAAAAACGGATTTTGAAAGGGCATTTGAACTCCGATTTTGGTAAAATTGGTATGTGTAGACTCGTGGCGAGACGAGGAATCCAGTGATGTAAATTTTGTAAATTTTTCGAGTAAGTGGGCCCGGGGGTCTCGGGGTTTTTGCCAACTTAGTGAATTTTGGTGTTTTTCGAGTCTTTTCGATTGGGTTATGTTTCTTTAGCCTATTGTAATGTATTCGTTGTGTTTTTAATCAGATTCGGCATGCGAAGAGGTTGATTCGAAAGGCAAAGGCATAGCGAGCTAGACCTGTGGCCGGCTTGAGGTGAGTAATAGATGTAGATGATGACCTGAGGGTTTGAAACCCCGGTATATCACATTGTGACGCTATATTGAGGCGAGACACGTACTCTATGACGAGTGCGGGGTTGATTGTGACTGGGGATTGTGACCTAGTCCGTTCCGATTGATGTTCGTACTGTGTTCTTGACTAGAAATTGTTTGGTAATCATCCTACTTGGATTTTATGAATATGTTCGGGGCTTTGTGCCTATCATTTGCATCCTTCAGGGATCCTTATCACTACTTTCATGATGCTTAGCATATTTCATGATATCAGTCCTGAGTTAGACACTGCCTCGAAATGTTTAGTAAATAAATAAAGGTTTAAACACTTAGCTCTATAATTCCTAGTAATTGAAACTAAAATGAACAATTTGACTGTGCCCGAGTGGCTTGCATGCATATATATATCTGGACCGAGTGTGGATCGGGTTGCACGCCATAGCGAATGCTGCGCTTGGGCTGTAGGAGCCCCTCCGGAGTCTGAACCCCCACAGTGAGCGCGAGTACCCAAATGGATCGGGCTGCGCGCCGCAGCGGTCATGTGCATTGCATTGCATTCATGCATTTATACCTATTTGTCTTATTTGTCCTGGTATTGTTGTTGTTTCACCGTTTTATGTGCTGAATCGCTGATCATAGCTTTATATTGTAATATTTCGGAATTTCTTACTTTCAGCCATTATATATATTTATTACTCACTGAGTTGGAAGTACTCACTTTACTCCCTGCACCATGTGTGCAGATTCAGGTGCTCTGGAGACTTAGTGGAGCGGTTTGCTGTCTTCTTGGATTTTATCTTCAGGAGTTGTCGAGGTAGCTGCCTGACGTCCGCAGGACCCGACTCCTCCCCTTTATTTCATTTATTTCTTTCATATTCTAGACTTCTTTATCACTATGGATATATATTACTCTATTATATCTAGAGGCTCTAGACTCGTGACTCCAGATCTATTGGGGAATGTTTGGAATATTCGTTATTATTTTTTTCGTACTATTTTATCTAGATTCGGATTGGAACCTTGACATTTGCTATTTTAATCGTATTATTTGTTAACGGATTACGTATTTGGGTTGAGAGTATTTAATTGGTCGGTCTTGCCTAGCATCAATGTTGGGCGCCATCACGACCGGGATTGGGGGTCGTGACATTATACTAGACAAGTACAATCGGTTTTCGAATGGTTTTGTAATAAAAGTTAACTTATTAGTCTGGTTAGCTTAAAGTATAAAGTTCTATTTAACTTTATACTTTGTTCGTTATAATGTTGTTATTGTGTTGTTGTTATTATGGTTGTTGTTGCTTTTTAGTTGTTGTTGTTGCTTGTTGTTGTTGTTGTTGGCATAAAATGCCTATTTAGGAATTTTGGTATGCTGGCAGGTGGTGTAGCTGCCAAAACAGGCCGTTCCTGCCAGCAATATACCAAAAAAAGTTACCAACTTTGGTCGCTATTTGGTCGCTTCTCTATTAAAAAAAATAATTTTCTGGGAAATAGCGACCAAGGTTGGTCGCTATATAACCCAGATTTCACAAAAAGCGACCAACTTTGGTCGCTATTTCCTAGAAAATTAAAAATTTCTGGAAATATAGCGACCAAAGTTGGTCGCTTAATACTAAAAAAAAATTAATTCATGAAGTTAGCGACCAGCTTTGGTCGATTATTTAAAAAAAATTAAAAATATTTATAGTATAGCGACCAACTTTGGTCTCTATTTTCCAGATTTTAAAATATAATATTTTTCTTTACAGACCAAAGTTGGTCGCTATTTTATGATTAATAATAAATAAAAAAATATAATTTACATAAAGAGACTGTGACGACCTAAAGGGTCATCACCTGTTTTCTCACTCATTCTATGTCTCCGAGGCCTTGAAACCTCATTTAGGATTGCCTCGATTTGCGTGCGCAGTCGGGGCGCGTAGCCGGAAAGCTTAAATATAAATTCTGTGTAAAAATTGATGAATTTTGATATTAATATGAATAAAGTTGACTTTGGTCAACATTTTGGGTAAACGGACCCGGAGTCGAATTCCGAGGTCGAGAGCCCGAGAAAAGAATTTTTCTGTGAAATTGTTTTTCAGAAATTAATATGGAAATTTGAAAAGGAAATTGGTTAGAACGTGTTGGTATCGGGCCCGTATTTTGGTTCCGGCGCCCTGTACAGGTCTTATATGTGGTTTAAGCACTTTTTGTGAAATTTGGTCGAAATCGGACGTCATTTGACGTGTTTCGGACCTAAATATCTAAAAATAAAAGTTTATGAAGTTTGATGAAAAAGTGATAATTTTGAGGTTTGATTCCTCGTTTTTGATGTTATTTTGGCGATTTGATCGCACGCTGAAGTTCGTAGGATGTTATCGAGTTAGTGTGTGTGTTTGGTTAAGAGCCCCGAGCTCGGGAGTGTTTCGGAGGTGTTGCGGGAAGTTTTAGAACTTAGAAAAAGTTGCAGAAATTCTGCAATAGGTGCCCAGGCATTTCCTTCTTCGCGTTCGCGCCCTCTCTCCCGCGTTCGCGATGCCTTAAATTCTCCTCCTTCGCGTTCGCGTAACTGTACTCGCGTTCGCGTAAGTCTACGGTCCCCCTTCAGCGCGTTCGCGTAGGCCAAACTTTGGACCCCAGAATTTTTCCTCTTCGTGTTCGCGCTCCTCCACTCGCGAACGCGATGGTTGTCAATTTCTGCCCTTCGCGAACGCGACCCTACTGTCGCGAACGCGTAGGGTAATTTCACCCAGCGATTTTTAAGTCATAAAAACAGAAAAGTGTCGGGTTTTATTCAAAAAAATACACGAACCCTTTCTTTTCCAAAGCTTCTAGGCGATTGTTAGGGCATTTCTTCATCAAAGCTTCTTGGGTAAGTATTGTTTAACTTGTCTCCTTCATTTTCCATCATCATTTATCAAATTCCTAAGCTCAAATCATGTAATCTAGGGTTGAAATTGGGGAAAATGGGTAGAGTTAGGGCTTTTCAATTTTCTTTGATTTAGACCTCATTTTGGGGTCGAATTTGAAAACAAATTGTATATCCGGGCTCGTGGGGGAATGGGTGATATGAATTTGGTCCGAACCTCGTGTTTTGACCAAGCGGGCCCGGGTTCGATTTTTGGAATTTTGGGAAGAAGGCTTAGAGCAACTCCAATCTTGCCCCCATCCCCCATAATGGGGGAAAATAATGGGGGAATTTTGCTCCAACCCTTCCCCATATTTGTCCCCAAAATGGGGGATGAATAGTGTTCCCTCAAATATGGGGGTACACTATTCATCTCCCCCGTTACTATTCACCCATATTTTATTATTATTTTAATTATTTAATCTTTTAGTTTAACTCTTTATATATACTAATTATATTTATGTAATATCTTTATAATATTAATATTATATCTTAACTTTGGTGTATAATTTTGATAAACTAATTTTCGTGCATTTATTATTTTTATGTAAAATTATAAGTTAATTGTACAAAAAATATATAATTATCTCAAAAAAATAAATGGTGCAAATATAAAATATTAGATGTTGTTAATATTGAAAGGTACGAATATAAAATATTATATGTTGCTAAAATTGCAAAGTGAAAATTAAAATACATTAAATGAAAATACATTAAAATTGGAAATACATGACAATTGAAAATACATTAAATAAAAATACATAACATAGAAACTACGGTAAATAGCATAATAACTTAGTAGGGACCTATGTCGTTTCCAGATACACCAAAATCATTACTGAATGGGGCTGAGGATTGTTGTGGTTGCGACTGTGAATATTCTTGACTTCTTTTATACATTATTCGTTGTTGTTCTTGTCGCATAAATTCACGACGAGCCGGATCGACAATAGAATCCACATTCATCATTAAAATTTTATTTTCTTCTTTCATTTCTTTTACTCTTACTTTTTCCTTTAGAACAGTCAAGACTTCCATTTTTGCCTGGGTTGCATTATTCATCGCCTCAACCATCCGATTATTATCTGATTGGATTGTCTTCATATATTCTTCGTCAATTTTTCTCTTCATTTTTGATTTCTTCACTCCACTAGGCCGTTGTGATGATGTGGAATCACCTGCAACATCCTCATTTAAATTTAGTGAGAATGATGATAAGTTAGGAGATGACATATAGGGTGAATCAGGGGTAGGATTCTCAGGCTCCGATGATATATTAGAATTTGCTTGCTTTCTTGGTTTTTTCCTTCCAAAATCGCCATCGTTAAACTTCTCAAAATCCTTCATTATAGCCCACACATGATCAAATTTAAAACCCTTTTTGAAGTTCGGATCTTGGCATAAGTAAAGCTTTTGCCTGTGTAAGCTGCAATATTAAAAAATAATTTAAAAAAATAGCAAGTAAATATATATATACAAATAAAATAAAACTACAAATTAAATACTCACAATATCTTGCTCAGAAGCACCACTAGGACGCATATTTTCTATTTGACGTACACATCCGTTTAATTTTCTTACTGCCATCTCAATTATTCCATATCGGTGTTGCAACGATTTCTTGGTGCAAATCTCCCAAATATCTTCCTTTGTATTGTTGTATGCATCCATGACTCGACCCAAAAATAGATCTTTGGATTGATTGACGCTCGTTATCGGATTTTGAGAAACATCTAAATGCATTCTACATAATAGAATATCTTCGTTTACAGTGTATCCTGCAGATCGAATAGACATATTTTCAACTGATTAGAGAAAAAGTAAATTATCGGAAGAAAAATAGAAGTTAATTGTGATTATAGAGGGTTATGTTGGCACCTCAATATATAGAGATTTTAGTGGACACAATAATTTAGTAGATGAAAAGATGATAGATGTTATTTTGATCTCGGCCGTTGAGTGGATTTAGTAGAGATTTTAGTGGACACAATAATACGGGTTATTATTTAGCTGACGGCATATATCCAAAATGGTCAACTCTTGTGCAAACTATTCGTGAGCCACGTTCGACAAAGAAGAAATATTTGCGATGAAACAAGAATCATGCCGAAAAGATGTTGAACGTGCATTCGGAGTTTTGCAACAACGTTTTGCAATTGTTGCAGGACCCTCGCGTTTTTGGCA
>NW_017681977.1:10218-10704 GCF_001879085.1 Nicotiana attenuata | reverse complement strand
ATGATGTTCTCAATGGGATGAGAGCTCAGGTACTTGTATGATTTCCCCACCATCTGGTTCCTGCTAGATTCTCCTTCATAGTTATGCTGCAGAGGAACAGGTTCAGGTACAGGTTCCTTCAGATTGGTTCCCCCTGTCAGGTTGCCCTGGGTGAGAGGACCTGTTCCATCACCTGCTCCTTCCTTTGATGCCACTTTTACTTGTGCTGTTGCTTCAGTCAATTGTCTCACCAGTCCAATGGCTTCATCTTCATGTTCCTGTCTCTCACAAAGAGTGTTAGATTCATCAAACACAACTATGTACACTACTCTTCAACACATAGAGTTCTTTTATTAAACACTTTGTATGACTTTGCTATGTGAAGTAATATCCCAAGAATAACTCCCTCATCACTTCTGGGATCAAACTTACCTAGGAGTCTTTGCCTATTATTGTGCTACATAGCACTTACAACCAAAAGCCCTAATATAGGGACTATGTTTACGG
>NW_017681977.1:5198-5787 GCF_001879085.1 Nicotiana attenuata | reverse complement strand
GTTCCAGAGTTAACCAGTTTTTGCGGCTAGCCCCTCCAGAGTTCTCCGGCACAGACCCAGAGGCCGATCCGCAGGAATTCCTTGATGAAATGTATAAGACCCTCCGAGTGATGAAAGCTTCAGAGACAGAGGGAGTTGAATTGGCATCATACAGGTTGAGGGGAGCAGCGTATTCATGGTTCGAGATGTGGGAGGATTCCCGTGGGGAGGGAGGACCTCCGGCCAGATGGGATGAGTTTGTAGATGCGTTCATGGACCAATTCTTGCCAGCTGAGACAATAGCAGCCCGTGCCACTGAGTTTGAGGCCCTCAAGCAGGGCAGCATGAGTGTTTGGGAGTACCACATGGAGTTCGTGAGATTGTCCAAGTATGCTCCTTAGTTAGTGTCGACCATGGCCGCTCGAATTCGGCGATTTGTTCAGGGCCTTAGTCCCTTGGTAGTGAATGAGGCTGCTACATCGGCCTTACACTCGAATATGAACTATGGAAAGATTTTGGGATTCGCTCAGGCCACAGAGGCTAGGAAGTTGAAGATTTGGGCAAAAAAGGGGAGAAATAGAAAGCGACGGGACCCGATCGAGGCGGGTAC
>NW_017681977.1:0-1022 GCF_001879085.1 Nicotiana attenuata | reverse complement strand
ATTGAGTAAGGGAAACATGGGGTAACACGTGGGTTAGGAAAGGCACCCAGGTCCGCTTGACTGGGGCTACCCGGTCGGGCGACGGTCATATCCCTCGGTTTGGGGCGTGACAAACTTGGTATCAGAGCCTAAGGTTTTAAGGAGTCCTAGGATGTCTCGGAGCCGTGTCTAGTAGAGCCCAACTTATCGGTGTGAAGTCGACCACATCTATAAGTGGGGGGCTGCATGGACATTTAGGAAATTTCCCACTTCTTTGTTATTCTGTATCGTGCGGTGAAGTGAAATGTGAAAGTATCTATGTCTAACTCGTGCTTTGTTCCGAATTTTTCAGTAATTGGCACCTAAGAAGAGAGCTAGACTCGGCCTTGGGGCCAATGCCACCCCGAGGGAGGCTATGAATCATGTACCTGATGTCGTGGGTGAGAGTGACTCCCCGGCCTTGAACCTACCTGGCCCGTCTGTCCTAGACCAGAGTGTTCATGTTCCTGCAGCGGCAGAGGGTGCCACCATCCCTCCTGCCGATATTCCTGATTCTGGCACCGTTCCAGCTTCCGGTCCCGGGGTTTCTGATGGGGACCTTAGAGGAGCCATCCATATGTTGACCCAGTTAGTGGCCGCCCAGGCCCAGAGATCTCATGATGCCCCTGTGTCCTCCAGCGGACAGGGAGATTCTGCCAGTTCCAGAGTTAACCAGTTTTTGCGGCTAGACCCTCCAGAGTTCTCCGGCACAGACCCAGAGGCCGATCCAAAGGGAATTCCTTGATGAAATGTATAAGACCCTCCGAGTGATGAAAGCTTCAGAGACAGAGGGAGTTGAGTTGGCATCATACAGGTTGAGGGGAGCAGTGTATTCATGGTTCGAGATGTGGGAGGATTCCCATGGGGAGGGAGGACCTCCGGCCAGATGGGATGAGTTTGTAGATGCGTTCATGGACCAATTCTTGCCAGCTGAGACAATAGCAGCCCGTGCCACTGAGTTTGAGGCCCTCAAGCAGGGCAGCATGAGTGTTTGGGAGTACCAC
>NW_017681976.1:7976-10704 GCF_001879085.1 Nicotiana attenuata | reverse complement strand
TACCCCGAAGTAACCTCTTCCCGATAACGGACCCTGGCCTGGACTGGGGTACCGGGCACCCAGACGTCGGTGACCCGACTCTCGAGACCTCTTAGCCTCCCTCTCGTCCTTGCTCCCTGGCCGAGCATACCCTCAATCCTCCTAGCAATGCTCACTACCTGCTGATAAGGAATGTCCATCTCCAACTCTCGAGCCATGCTAGATCTGATGGGTGGAATAAGACCCTCAATGATCCTGCGAACTCTCTCCCGAACTGTAGCAACCAAAGCCGGTGCATGCCTGGCCAACTTGGTATAACGGATAGCATACTCTGAAACTGTCATAGCACCCTGGCACAAATGCTCAAACTCTGCGCGCCATGCATCCCTGAGACTCTGGGGGACAAACTCTCTCATGAACATATCCGAGAACTGGGTCCAAGTCAGTGTAGCAGCCTCGACTGGACTGTCTATCTTATAAGTCCGCCACCAATCATAGGCAGCTCCCCGTAGCTGAAAAGCAGTGAAAGAAACCCTGCTGGACTCCACGATGCCCATAGTGCGGAGAATACGATGACACTCCTCTAGAAATCCCAAGGCATCGTCTGATGCTAATCCACTAAACACCGGGGGATCATACTTCTTGAACCTCTCAAGCCTGCGCTGCTCGTCCTCTGAAGCAGCTGACCCATCCTCGGGCTGAACTGGTGCTGCAGGCGGTGCCAGAATAATCTCGGGAACCTGCTCAACCTACACTCGCTGCTCAGGAGTGCGGACGGCGGGAGTCTGTGCTCCTCCCCCGGCCTGGGATGTGGCTGCAGCAAGGGGAAGCAACCCCGCCTGAGCCAAGGTGTTGTACATGCTCATGAACTGAGCCAAAGTCTCCTGGAGCGCTGGAGTAGTAGTGGCAGTAGTAGGTGTGCCAGGTACCTGGGCTTCGGCTGGATCTGCTGGTGGTACCTCGGCGGCAGCTCGCGCAGGTGCTCTGGCTGCACCACGTGCGCGTCCTCGACCTCTCCCCCGGCCCCGGCCTCTGACGGCTGCAGTAGGGGGCGCAGGTGCCTGATCATCTCGAGTAGCACGTGTCCTCACCATCTGTGAGAGAATAGAAGTCAGAAGTTTAGAATTGATGTCCAAAATATCGCACGACGAGGAATTCAAATGAAATGAAGATTTTTCCTAACAGTTACATAGCCCCTCGTAGATAAGTACAGACGTCTCCGTACCGATCAGTGAGACCCTAATAAACCGGCCTGTGTTCCGTGACTCCTATGAACCTAGAGCTCTGATACCAACTTGTCACGACCCCAGTTCACCCTCCATGAACATGTCGTGATGGCACCTAGTTCCTACAACTAGGTAAGCCTAACAGTGCGGAATAACAAGTTGACATTTGCGGAATAGTAAACTAAAACTGAACATACGGAAATAACCACTGTATATAAGGCCACTCAGCCTATACAACTCAAAATATGCGGAAGTCTGTAACTAAATCCCAAAACCCGCAAACTCACGGGACACACAGGCTAATAGAATGTAGTAAACTGCTCTACACCAGAATGTCTAAACAACATGAAAGGAAAGAAAAGGAACTATCTGCTAAAGCCGGAATAGAGTAGAGACTCCTGGTCTGCGAACGTAGCAGATATACCTCAAGTCTCAGCTAGGACTCTCCACCACGAGGATGATACGTCTGGGGGGAAGTACCTGGATCTGCACATGAAAAACATGCGCAGGAAGGGCATGAGTACACCACAGCGGTACTCAGTAAGTGCCAAGCCTAACCTCGGTTGGGTAGTGACGAGGAAGGTCAGGGCCCTACTGAGGTAACATAATAAATAATGAGATAACAGAAATAGTGTAAATAAAGTCTACAGCGAGAATCTAAACCAGGTAAATAAGGAAGAAAAATAATAGAAAGCAAAGGTAACAATACACGAAAAACTGCCCTCACAAGGAATAGTAGCCGGGGGATCTCTTGGTATCCCGAGGATCTCTTGGTATCCTCATCATCAACACTGGGGATCTCTCGGTATCCCGAGGATCTCTTAGTATCCTCAATAAGTAAGTCGGGGATCTCTTAGTATCCCGAGGACCTCTTGGTATCCTCAATAAGTAAACCGGGGATCTCTTGGTATCCTAATATATATATAGAAACACATGTGCCAGGGATCTCTTGGTATCCCGCACCCTCAGTCCAGAATATCTCAAGTACAGAGGGATCTCCCGGGAAGCCGTCCCGTAGTCCCAAATTAAACACACAACAACAACGATTCCTAAATCTCGGAACAATGCTAAAAATCAGGACATGAAGTAGTAAATTATAGCCTAACATGCTTCACAGAGTACAAATAGCACAGTTAAAGCAAATAAGCAGGTAAGCCAGCTAAACATGAGTCTCTAAGCTAGCACAGGTACAAACTTACAGTTAAAATGAACAAGTAAACAAGAAAGCTCAATTTAAATACTTCAAGTAGAAACGGATTTACAACAATTGGCTCAAGTACGCGCTCGTCACCTCACGTACAGGGCATTCAAATATTCAAGATCATATCCTAAGGGAAAAAGGTCCCCCACACAAAGTTAGACAAGCCACTTACCTCGAACCGACTCAATATCAGCTAGAAATCACGCTCTTGCCACGAGTATCCGACTCCAAATGGCTCAAATCTATTCAATTCAATTACACATTGTAAATAACATCGCAAACACCTGGTTTTGCTAATAAATTCAAAGCTACGCGTAAAAAT
>NW_017681976.1:0-5034 GCF_001879085.1 Nicotiana attenuata | reverse complement strand
TCAGAGAAGTGCGAGGCGAGCTTTCAGAAGCTCAAGACAGCTCTGACTACGGCACCGGTGTTGGTTCTGCCCACAGGTTCAGGGCCCTATACTGTTTATTGTGATGCTTCCCCTGTTGGGCTTGGAGCAGTGTTGATGCAGGATGGCAAGGTCATTGCCTATGCTTCGAGGTAGTTGAAGATTCATGAGAAGAATTATCCGGTGCATGATCTGGAGTTGGCAGCCATTGTCCACGCCTTGAAGATTTGGAGGCACTATTTGTATGGCGTGACGAGCGAGGTGTTCACTGATCATAAGAGTCTACAGTACTTATTTAAGCAAAAGGATTTGAATTTGAGGCAGAGGAGGTGGTTGGAGTTGTTGAAGGATTATGATGTCACTATCTTATATCACCCGGGTAAGGCCAATGTGGTGGCCGATGCATTGAGTAGAAAGTCCGCCAGCATGGGTAGTCTTGCTTATATCCCGGTCAGCCAGAGACCGCTTGCTTTAGATGTTCAGGCTTTGGCCAACCGATTTGTGAGATTAGATATTTCTGAGCCTAGCAGAGTGTTGGCTTGCACGGTCGCTCGTTCTTCTCTATTGGAGCGTATCCGTGAACGGCAATTTGATGATCCCCATTTGTGTGTCCTGAGAGATACGGTACAGCGTGGAGGTGCCACGAAGGTGACCTTAGATGATGATGGTGTTTTGAGATTGCAGGGGCGAGTTTGTGTGCCTAATGTTGATGGGATTCGAGAGTTGATCTTAGCGGAGGCCCATAGTTCTCGGTATTCTATTCACCCGGGTGCCGCGAAGATGTATCAGGACTTGCGGCAGCATTATTGGTGGCGTAGGATGAAGAAGGACATTGTTGCGTATGTGGCTCGGTGCCTGAACTGTCAGCAGGTCAAGTATGAGCATCAGAGACCCGGTGGTTTGTTTCAGAGGATTGAGCTCCCCGAGTGGAAGTGGGAGAGGATTACCATGGATTTCATTACTGGACTTCCGCTGACTCGGAAGAAGTTTGATGCTATTTGGGTCATTGTTGATAGGCTGACCAAGTCAGCGCATTTCATTCCAGTGGCAGTCTCCTATTCATCCGAGAGGTTAGCTGAGATTTATATCCGTGAGATTGTTCGCCTTCGTGGAGTTCCGGTATCTATCATTTCGGATCGGGGTACGCAGTTTACCTCGAGCTTCTGGAGAGCGGTTCAGCAGGAGTTAAGTACCCAGGTTCGGTTGAGCACAACGCTCCATCCTCAGACGGACGGTCAGCGGACTATTCAGATTTTGGAGGGTATTGCTCCGGGTGTCGCCTATGAAGGGCGTGATGAGGTTCGGAAAGAAGGGCAAGCTTAGCCCTAGGTACATTGGTCCGTTTGAGATTCTTGATCGAGTGGGAGAGGTGGCTTATAGACTTGCATTGCCACCTAGCTTATCAGCCGTGCACCCAGTTTTTCATGTGTCTACGCTTCGGAGGTATCACGGCGATCCTACCCATGTATTAGACTTCAGCACTGTCCAATTGGACAAAGATTTATCTTATGAGGAGGAGCCGGTAACTATTCTAGACCGGCAGGTCCGTCAGTTGAGATCTAGGAGTTTTCCCTCTGTTCGTGTTCAGTGGAGAGGTCAGCCCACTGAGGCCTCGACCTGGGAATCCGAGTCCGATATGCGGAGCTGTTATCCACATCTGTTCCCCGACTCAGGTATTTCTTTCTTTTGTCCGTTCGAGGACGAACGGTTATTTTAGAGGTAGAGGATGTGACGACCCAAAGGGTCATCACCTAGTTCCTCATCCATTCCGTGCTTTCGAAGCCTTAAAACCTCATTTTTACTTGCCTCGATTTACGTGCGCAGTCCGGGCGCGTAGCCGGAAAGCTTTTATGTTGAAATATGTGAATTCTGCGAAAAATTTGAAAATTTTTGATATTAATATGATTATAGTTGACTTTGGTCAACATTCTTGGTAAACGGACTCAGACCCGAGATTGGACGGTCCCGGAAGGTCCGTAGAAAAATATGGGACTCAGGCATGTGCCCGGAATCGAATTCCGAGGTCTAGAGCCCGAGATATGAATTTTTCCGTGAAATTGTTTATCTGAAATTATTAAGGAAAATGGAAATGAAAATTGATTAAAAGACTATGGTATCGGGCTCGTATTTTGGTTCCGACGCCCGGTACAAGTCTTAAATATGTGTTAAGCGCTTTCTGTAAAGTTTGGTCGAAATCGGACGTCGTTTGACGTGTTTCGGACTATGAGTTCAAAGCTTGAAAGGTTATGAAGTTTAGAAGAAGAATCATGTGTTTTGAGGCTTGATTCAATGATTTTGATGTTATTTTGGCGATTTGATCGCGCGAGTAAGTCCGTGGGATGTTTTTGAGGTTGTGTGCATGTTTGGTTTGGAGCCCCGAGGGCTCGGGTGAGTTTTGGATAGACATCGGATTGCATTTTCTCTTTTTTTAAAATCTGGTATTTTCAGTGCTGGTGTCTTCGCATTTGCGAAGAAATGATCGCAAATGCGATATCGCAAATGCGACCACTTGATCGCAAATGCGAAAAAGGGGAGACTTTGCTTGGGTCGCAAATGCGACAATATGTTTGCATATGCGAGGACCGCCCAGTCGCAAATGCGGTAGCCCCATTTTCCCTCTGTGTTCGCAAATGCGGGAGAAAGGCTCGCAAATGCGAGGTAGGGAAATGCGATGAAATTTTCGCAAATGCAAAAATTGCCTCCAGACCCAAGTTCGCAAATGCGAACTAAAATGTTCGCAATTCCCACGCCTGTTTTGTTCGCAAATGCGAACCTATGTTCGCATTTCCCATATCCGAGGCCCAGCAAATTTTATACTTAGTCGAATTTTCATCACTTTCCACCATTCTTTCAAAACCCAAACACCATAGGCGATTTTTCAAGAGCAAACTTCATCCCAAATCATTTGTAAGTTGATTTTTACTCAATTCTTTCAACTTTTAACATCATTAAACATGTTTTCCACTTGAAATCAAAGATTTTCATGGGTGAAATTGGGATTTTTGGGTAGAACCTAGGTTTTCTATAAATTGGGGAGTTGGACCTCGATTTGAGGTCCGATTTCAAAATAAATTATATATTTGAGTTCGTGGGGGAATGGGTAATCGGGTTTTGGTCCGAACCTCGGGTTTTGACCACGTGGGCCCGGGGCGTTTTGGGAAATTTTGAGTAAAACTTTGGGAAAATCGTTTTTATGCCTTCAAACTAATTCATATAGTGTTTATTAAAGTAATTGAACAATTTGTGATTAGATTCGAGCGAATCGGAGGTAGAACCACGAGGTAAAGCGATAGTTGAGGATTAAGTGGATTTCAAGGCTTTGAGGTAAGTGTTTGGTTTAACCCTAGCTTGAGGGAATAGGAGTTGAGTCTTGTTGCTAACTGCTATGTGATCGAGTACGATGTATAGGCATGGTGACGAGTATCTATACATTGGTGTCTAGCATGACCGCGAGTCCTTATAATGTGATTATCATGAACTTATTGTGAATTTCACGTTTATTGAAGTATTTCCATATATTGTGAATAACATGTGAATGGTGATATGATAATTTGATTCCTAGGAGCATTGGCTCGAACTGTGATACGAATATTGAAAGTATATGAAATGACTTGATTCATTAAGGAGCGTCGGCTCCAGTTGTAGAACGAATTGCGAAAGTATAAGTGATAATTGAACTCTGGAGCATCTGCTCGAAGTTGTGAAAAGAATTGTGAAGTAAAAGTGAGAAAGAGGAGAGATCATTATGTTGCCCTCTTGGCGGGCTATTGTTGGGTTGTGATTCCTCTGCATTGTGTTCTTAACGGATACTAGGGTCGCTCAGGTTAATGTTTCCTTGTGTCATATGATGACTATAGTTATAGATGGGTTGGTTGGGTGTGGTAGTCGGTTAGATATAGCTGAGGTGGTCAAGTGTGGTAATAGGTTGGTTATAGCTGTGGTAGTTAGATGTTGGAACTAATCTGGTGGTTAGATGTTGGAACTAATGTGGTTATAGTAATCCCCTTGCCAGAATATTTGAGATGATGTTTTGTTCCCTTAATGGGAAGTCGTTATATTGTTGTTTGTGACGGAATATGATATAAGAAATTTCTTGGAGCTTGGGCTCCAGTGATATCGTGAGATAAGAAAAGTAAGAAAGAGAAAACGTTGTTGATCATTCCCTTGCCGGGACGTTTGGTTGAACTTGTTGGATTCTTTCCCTTGCCGGGATGTTTGTCAAATATTTACTTATTTTTTTTATGCCCTTAATTGGGACTGTTGTTTGGGGAGTCGGACTGTTAAATGATATTGAGGATCGCGCCGCAACAATAATATGTGAGGGTCGGGTTGCACGCCGCAACAATGATATTGAGGATCGGGTTGCACGCCGCAACAGTAAAAGGTGAGGATCGGGTTGCGCGCCGCAATAATGATACATGATAAATGATATGGGTCGGGTTGCACGCCGCAACAGTGGTATTTGTGGAGCGGGTTGCACGCCGCAACAATAGTAATTATGGAGCGGGTTGCACGCCGCAACAGTTATTGAGGCTATGTGTTTGTATTTGAGTATTGATTCTTTGTTCATTGTGAACCTAAGTTGTTTTAGTCGTTACTCTGGATTGTTGTTAATATTGTATCTCCCCTTATCATGTCTCCCCTCCCATGTTATTAATTACTTGGTATTCGATTCCCGCTGTATAGTTATAATTGCACAGGTTTATGTGATGTCCAGTCTAGCCTCGTCACTACTTCGCCGGGGTTAGGATAGACACTTACCAGCACATGGGGTCGGTTGTGCTGATGCTACACTTCTGTGCATTTTTGCACAGGTCCAGGTTTTGAGGAGCAGCAGCAGCAGTAGTTCGGGAGCAGACTTTCTTATTCACGAGACTGAGGTAGCCTTGCAGGCGTCCGCAGGCCCGGCGTCTCTTCTTTATGTTTTCCTTTTGCCTGTTGCCTCATTGTTTTCGAGACAGACAGCTGTTATATTTCTTTCAGCCTTTGTATTTAGTTTATTCTTAGTGGTTCGTG
>NW_017681975.1:10414-10704 GCF_001879085.1 Nicotiana attenuata | reverse complement strand
GGAGCCCTAATGTTGGCAAAAGGCGACTAGGGAATGGAGGCCCTATGTCAAAAAAGGCAAAACTCAGGGATTGGAGCCCTAATGTTGGCAAAAGACAACTAGGGAATGGAGGCCCTATGTCAAAAAAGGCACAACTCAGGGATTGGAGCCCTAATGTTAGCAAAAACCGACGAGGGAATGGAGGCCCTATGTCTAAAAAGGCACAACCCAGGGATCGGAGCCCTAATATTGGCAAAAGGCGACTAGGGAATGGAGGCCCTATGTCTAAAAGGCACAACTCAGGAATTGGA
>NW_017681975.1:5138-5495 GCF_001879085.1 Nicotiana attenuata | reverse complement strand
GCAAAAGGCGACTAGGGAATGGAGGCCCTATGTCTATAAGGCTCAACTCAGGGATTGGAGCCCTAATGTTGGCAAAATGCGACTAGGGAATGGATGCCCTATGTCTAAAAGGAACAACTCAGGGATTGGAGCCCTAATGTTGGCAAAAGGCAACTAGGGAATCGAGGCCCTATGTCTAAAAAGGCACAACTCAGGGATTGGAGCCCTAATGTTGGCAAAATGCGATTAGGGAACGGAGGCCCTACGTCTAGAAAGGCACAACTCAGGGATCGGAGCCCTAATGTTGGCAAAAGGCGACTAGGGAATGGAGGCCCTATGTCTAAAAAGGCTTAACTTAGGGATTGGAGCCCTAATGTT
>NW_017681975.1:0-221 GCF_001879085.1 Nicotiana attenuata | reverse complement strand
CAACGTCAGGGATTGGAGCCCTAATGTTGGCAAAGGCGACTAGGGAATGGAGGCCCTATGTCTAAAAGGCTCAACTCAGGGATTGGAGCCCTAATGTTGGCAAAAGGCGACTACGGAATGGAGGCCCTATGTCTAAAAAGGCGAAACTCAGGGATTGGAGTGCTAATGTTGGCAAAAGGCGACTAGGGAATGGAGGCCCTATGTCTAAAAGGCTCAACTCA
>NW_017681974.1:10435-10705 GCF_001879085.1 Nicotiana attenuata | reverse complement strand
ACATTAGGGCTCCAATCCCTGAGTTGTACCTTTTTAGACATAGGGCCTCCATTCCCTAGTCGCCTTTTGCCAACATTAGGTCTCCAATCCCTGAATTGAGCCTTTTTAGACATAGGACCTCGATTCCCTAGACTCCTTTTGCAAACATTAAGGCTCAAATCCCTGAGTTGAGCCTTTTTAGACATAGGACCTCGATTCCCTAGTTGCCTTTTGCCAACATTAGGGCTCTAATCCCTGAGTTGTGCCTTTTTAGACATAGGGCCTCCATTC
>NW_017681974.1:5170-5512 GCF_001879085.1 Nicotiana attenuata | reverse complement strand
GCCTCCATTCCCTAGTCGCCTTTTGCCAACATTAGGGCTCCTATCCCTGAGTTGTGCCTTTTCAGACGTAGGGCCTCCATTCCCTAGTCGCCTTTTGCAAACATTAGGGCTCTAATCCCTGTGTTGTGCCTTTTCAGACGTAAGGCCTCCATTCCCTAGTCGCATTTTGCCAACATTAGGGTCCAATCCCTGAGTTGAGCCTTTTCAGACATAGGGCCTCCATTCCCTAGTCGCCTTTAGCAAAACATTAGGGCTCCAATCCCTGAGTTGTACCTTTTTAGACATAGGGCCTCCATTCCCTAGTCGCCTTTTGCCAACATTAGGTCTCCAATCCCTGAGTTG
>NW_017681974.1:0-282 GCF_001879085.1 Nicotiana attenuata | reverse complement strand
AATCCCTGAGTTGTGCCTTTTTAGACATAGGGCTCCATTCCCTAGTCGCCTTTTGCCAACATTAGGGCTTCAATCCCTGAGTTGAACCTTTTAGACATAGGGCCTCTATTCCCTAGTCTCCTTTTGCCAACATTAGGGCTCCAATCCCTGAGTTGAACCTTTTAGACATAGGGCCTCCATTCCTTAGCCTTCTTTTGCCAACATTAGGGCTCCAATCCCTGAGTTGTGCCTTTTTAGACATAGGGCCTTCATTCCCTAGTCGCCTTTTGCCAACATTAGGGC
>NW_017681973.1:10377-10705 GCF_001879085.1 Nicotiana attenuata | reverse complement strand
GCGAAGGCGCATGGCCTGAGTCCCAGTTCAACTATTGTTGAACTTGGTCGTTTTTGATGGCGAAGGCGCGTAGCTTGAGTCCCAGTTCAACTGTTGTTGAACTTAGTCGATTTTGATGGTGAAGGCTCATGGCCTGAGTCCCGGTTCAATTGTGGTTGAACTTTCTGGTGAAGGCGCATAGCCTGGATTGAATGGCGAAGGCTCATGGCCTGAGTCCCGGTTCAACCGTAGTTGAACTTTCTGGTGAAGGTGCATAGCCTGTCTTGGTTCAACCGTAGTTGAACTTTTTTGGCGAAGGCGCATAGCCTGGATTTAATGGCGAAGGCGC
>NW_017681973.1:5177-5555 GCF_001879085.1 Nicotiana attenuata | reverse complement strand
GGTTCAACTGTATTTGAACTTCTTGGCGAAGGCGCATAGCCTTGATTTAATGGCGAAGGTGCATAGCCTGTGTCCCAGTTCAACTGTTGTTGAACTTAGTCGATTTTAATGGCGAAGGCTCATGGCCTGAGTCCCAGTTCAACTGATATTGAACTTTGTCAATTTTGATGAGCATATCCTGAGTCATGGTTCAACCGTATTTGAACTTATTGGCGAAGGCGCATAGCCTTGATTTAATGGCGAAGGTGCATGTCCTGAGTCCCAGTTCAACTGTTGTTGAACTTGGTCGTTTTTTATGGCGAAGGCGCGTAGCCTGAGTCCCAGTTCAACTGTTGTTGAACTTGGTGGTGAAGGCGTATGGCCTTGATTTAATGGCGA
>NW_017681973.1:0-530 GCF_001879085.1 Nicotiana attenuata | reverse complement strand
ACTTTGTCAATTTTGATGGCGAAGGCGCGTAGCCTGAGTCCCAGTCCAACTGTTGTTGAACTTGGTGGTGAAGGCGCATGGCCTTGATTTAATGGCGAAGGCACATGGCCTGAGTCCCAGTTCAACTATTGTTGAACTTGGTCGATTTTGATGGCGAAGGTGCGTAGCCTGAGTCCCAGTTCAACTGTTGTTGAACTTAGTCAATTTTGATGGCGAAGGCGCGTAGCCTGAGTCCCAGTTCAACTGTTGTTGAACTTGGTGGTGAAGGCGCATGGCCTTGATTTAATGGCGAAGGCACATGGCCTGAGTCCCAGTTCAACTATTGTTGAACTTGGTCGATTTTGATGGCGAAGGTGCGTAGCCTGAGTCCCAGTTCAACTGTTGTTGAACTTAGTCAATTTTGATGGCGAAGGCGCGTAGCCTGAGTCCCAGTTCAACTGTTGTTGAACTTGGTGGTGAAGGCGTATGGCCTTGATTTAATGGCGAAGGCACATGGCCTGAGTCCCAGTTCAACTGTTGTTGAACTTGGT
>NW_017681972.1:1715-10706 GCF_001879085.1 Nicotiana attenuata | reverse complement strand
AGTGAAAAGGGAGGGTAGTTGTATATTGTGGGTAAAATTGGGTATATAACATGCCTATAGGGTTTACTTTGATTTACATGAGCTGTGTTAGACAATCTGCCTATAGGATTTCTTGGTTGAAATGCATTCTACCTGCTCCATTTCATATAATTAGATATCATGCCTATATGGGTAAAGTAATTAAAGTTCAGTTACAGCATGTATTCAAATTCATCTCCTTAGAAATCATGCCTATAGGATTAAAAAATCAGTTTTAATAGAAATCATGCCTATAAGATCTAAAACCATCTTAGTTTAACTTTAACTCATGTTTGTGGACTCTGAATTGGTTTAATTAACTAATATGTTTGTTTCTTAAATGAGTTTTCAACGCTGCCTTAATTAATAATACTAGAGAGCATGCCTATAGGATCCAAACTGCCCGTTTAAAATTGTTTACTATTTTACTACATTCCTAATCAATAATAGATACCATGCTCATAGGACATCACTATTATACGCCTAGGCAAGCCTATAGGGCGATCAAATTCCTGCGACTGTAAAGCTATGCTATCTGTGACTGCTCATATTCAACAGGTCTAAAATCAGTAGGCAAGCTAAATAGGTCTTTGACACTTTGGTCCAAATTCAGTACTGCATATTCTCTGCTCACCTAGATATCCCGTTTTAGGGCTTCTCTTAAACATCTGAAAACTGTTGTTTGAGACGTGCACTTACTTGTTCTATTTGTGGAGGTAAAGCATGAGCCTTTAATTGTTCCCTCTTTAATACAGTCTTAATTGTTTTGGTTGACGCCTAGATTTTTCTCCTTTAAGTACCTTAGGATTGTCTAGAACTACCTAAATTAGAGGTCCTAAATGCCTCCAGGGCCATAAGGAAGGGACGGGTAGTGCACGCATAGGGCTTCTCTTAAGATTGCTAGAATGCTTTAGGCTATGACCAAGGGGAGGGAATTGGGTAGTAAAGATATGATGACTACGTGCTAATGTCACATGTAGCCCCTCACTGAGGAGTGATTATCGGGCATTGTGTGGGTATGATCCTGTAGGCTAACCAACCTAGGACCCATCTTTCCCAACTCCCGTTGTTTAAATGAATTTACTTTTCTTTACATATGTGCAAATTGTTCAAACCTTTTTCCTTGTTTACATTACATGAATCATACATGCCTTTATTTGCGAGTATGTGCTAAAACTATTTATTTGTTAAAATAACTAATTCACATAGTTTACGTTCGGTCAGGACCCACCATTGTGGACCGCGAGGGGTGCCTCACACTTTCCCCTCAAGGTTATTTCGAGCCACCTTACCCTAATCTCTGGTAATGCAAACTAGTTCATGAGTTAATTGCTCTAGGTTCCCTAACGCACCATAATCCGTTAGGTGGCGACTCTTCAAATACCTAATTCCCAAAAGGAAACGAGTTATCTCCCCCCATGAATGTCGAAACCTGGACTTCCCCATCGAAAAGGGACAAAAAAGGGCGCAACAATTGCAAGAATCGATCCCACTGCCCTCCAAAGTCAATCACACATGCTCTGAGCATGTCCTCCGGATCTGAACTGTCAGCTCCAAATGTCCATGGTCTGTGGGTGAAATGGTTTGCTGAGCTCTACACGGGTCCCCAACACATTCTCTAATGCTCTCCGAAAATGCAAAGTAGAGTGAGGGCCTCTATCTGATATGATGGAAACAGGCATAAGATGCAACCAGACTATCTCCTGAATATAAATCTGGGCCAACATTTCTGAAGTATACATAGTCACAACTAGAATGAAATGTGCCGACTTGGCCAACCTGTCGACAATAACCCAAACTGCATCAAACTTCCGCAAGGTCCGCAGCAACCCAACTATGAAGTCCATAGTAATGCGCTCCCATTTCCACTCAGGTATAGTCATCTGCTGGAGTAGGACACCTGGCCTCTGGTGCTCATACTTAAACTGCTGGCAGTTTAGGCACCTAGCTACATACTCAACTATGCCTTTCTTCATTTGCCGCCACCAATAATACTGCCTCAGGCCGGAATACATCTTCGTAGCACCTAGATGAATGGAATACCAAGAACTGTGTGCCTCCTCTAGGATCCTCTCCTTTAAGCCATCGACATTAGGAACACATAGACGACCCTGGAGTCGCAGAACACCATCCTCGCTGATAGAAACCTTCTTGGCACCACCCTGTAGTACCATCTCTCTGAGAACCATCAAGTGCGGATCATCAAAATGTCAAGCCTTCATCTATTCCAATAGTGAAGACTGGGCAACAACGCATGGAAGAACTCGACTGGGCTCTGAAATATCCAACCTCACTAGTCTGTTAGCCATGGACTAATTCTCCAAAGCCAATGGCATCTCCACTGCTGAAATGAATGCCAAGCTATCCATACTATCTGCAGTTTTACTCAAGGTATCCGCGACTACATTTGCCTTGCCCAGATGATAAAGCATGGTGATATCATAATCCTTCAGTAACTCAAGCCATCTGTGTTGCCTCAAATTGAGATCCCTTTGCTTGAATAAATGTTGCAAGCTACGATAATCAGTGTAAACCTCATTGGACACCCCATAAAGATAATGCCTCCAGATCTTAAGAGCATGAACAATCGCATGAAGCGTCGCAATACACAGTATACATCCCCGAACCGGAAGGAAACACTAGAACTGATGTTGTAGTCAAAGCTGTCTTGAGCTTCTAAAAGCTTGCCTCACAGATCAACGGAACGGAGCACCCTTCTGGGTCAGTCTAGTTAAATGTGCTGCAATAGATGAGAAGCCCTCCACACACAGGCGATAATAACCCGCCAACCCCAAGAAGCTCTTGATCTCAATCGCCGTTGTGGGACGAGGCCAACCCTAAACTGCCTCAATCTTCTTGGGATCCACCTTAATGCCCTCGCTCGATACAACATGCCCCAAGAATGTTAGAGAATCTATCCAAAACTCACACTTGGAGAACGTAGCATAAAGCTTATGTTCCCGCAAGGTCTGAAGAACAACTCTCAAATACTGCTCGTGCTCCTCCATGCTACGCGAGTAGATCAAAATGTCATCAATGAAGACAATGACAAACGAATCAATGTATGGCCTGAACACCCTGTTCATCAAATCCATAAACATTGTTGGGGCATTTGTCAAGCCGAAGGACATCACTAGAAACTCATAATGGCCATATCTAGTACGGAAAGCAGTCTTCGGAACATCCGAGTCCCGAATCTTCAACTGATGATACCTCGATCTCAAGTCGATCTTAGAGAAAACCCTAACACCCTGCAACCGGTCAAACAAATCATCAATACTCGTCATCAGGTATTTTTCTTAATGGTAACTTTGTTCAACTGGCGGTAATCAATGCACATTCGCATAGTCCCATCTTTCTTCTTCACAAATAACACTAGTGCAACCCAAGTTGATACACTTGGACTGATGAACCCCTTTGCTAGCAACTGCTCAAATTGTTCCTTCAACTCTTTCAGAGCCATACGATACGGTAGGATAGATATAGGCTGGGTACCTGGAGCCAAGTCAATACAGAAATCGATATCACGATATGGTGGCTGATAAGTAGGGATTTTGACTACCTATTAGCGCCTTTTAGCTTTCATTTTAGGCTAAACGTGTTTAATTGTATTCCCAAAAACTGATAAAATATGCTTAATTGCAGGAGTATTGGAAAATAAGCCACTTAGATGAAATCCAACTCAATAAGGAGTAACCTGAACTCAAGGATAAAATCAGGCACAAAAGCTCAAGTGCGGACCGCAAATTTCTATCTGCGGCCGCAGAATGTGAAGGAAAGTTATCAGAATCCAAGTGCAAAGTGTGGATTATTGTACGGCTATAGAAGCTATGCAAGAGCTAATGTTCAGAGAGTCTCATTTCACGTTCAAAGGAAAATGGTGACCGTACAATTATTGTGCGGCCGTAGAAGTCAGCTACGCGGCCGCACTCGAAAATGTGCGATCCGCAGAAGAGCCATGTGCAGCCGCACCAAGAATTGCAGGGACCGCAAAATATGAGAGATGCGGCCGCATTCCAGAATTGTGCGGCCGGTCTTGTCATGACTCAAGCAAAGTGCGGACCGCACATGGAATTGTGCGGCCGCAAAACCTCCGAAAGGGCATTTTTGTCCGAAAATTCCAGCTTTGTATAAATAGAATAGTTTCATGAAATTAGGTCAAGTTTTCAATATTGAAAGTCCTGTAGCCATTTTTCCTTGCTTCTTTAGGCAACTTTAACTTACTTTGGTAATACATCAATGCATTTTCATCTTTTAATCTTGCAATGTAAAACTGTCTGAAAAGAAATAAACAGCTAGGAACTAGTTGTCACGATCCCAAAACTAACCCGATCATGATGGCGCCTATCATGGAACTAGACCAGCAGACACAATCCCAAAACCAATCATTATTTTCACTCTTAGGATAATATCAAATCTATTTAACAATAAACCTTTATAAAATATTTAAAACAAAAACAACAGTGTCAGAAAGAAAGCCCGACATCGGGGTATCACTAGTCATGAGCATCTACTACAACTGTCTGACAACATCAAGGCCTACATGGCTGGGAAAATCACTTATTACAACTAAAGGAGAATAAGGAGGGAGGAAAGCAGGGCTGCAATCGCCAGGCAGCTACCTTGCTAGCTCCGATGAACATGTCACTGAGTGCTCAACACCCGCTACCGGGTTCAAAAATACCTGAATCTGTACACAAGGTGCAGGGAGTAATGTGAGTACACCAACTCGGTAACTAATAAAAGTAAATAAAGACTGAGCAGTAAGAAAACATCTAATCCACATTATAACACCACTATAAGTACAGTATGTTTCCAAGACAGTATATAAATCAAATCATCTCGTTAAAAATCCAATTGCAGTAAAAAAAACTCCTTTGAAAACGTCTTTCAAATTTTTTTCAAATGAAGTGGTAAAATAGTAATTAAAATTGGTGAAAACATAATCAGCCCCTCGAGCAAAGCTCACTCGTATACAGCCCCTCGGGCAAGATAAATCCCAAACAGCCCCTTGGGCAAGACATGTATCATAAACTGCCCATATAACATCAATCAGAACCAGCCCCTCGGGCTTCCTCATAATCCCTCGTACTCAGCCCCTCGGGCACAATATGAATAATGATCAGCCCCTCGGGCAACATCATATCACTCACTAAGGGTACCCGCGCTTACTAGGGGTGTTCAGACTCCGGAGGGGCTCCTACAGCCCAAGCGCTAAACCTGCGCTCACTGGGGGTGTGCAGACTCCTGGAGGAGCTCCTACATCCCAAGAGTTATAACAAGCCATCTCGTGGCATAAATAGATCAGGCCCTCAGCCTCATAACAACAAGCCACCTCGTGGCATAAATCAATCAGGCCCTCGGCCTCACAATATCATGAATCAGTAACAACTTACTGCGGCGTGTAGCCCGATCCCATAATATCCTCACAACACAGGCCCTCGGCCTCACTCAGTCAGAAACCTCTCAAGCCACTCGGGCTAACAGTAAAATAGGGCACTCAGCCCAAAATATCATTTATAGTATCAAAACTGGCTAAGTAAGGCTGAGTTATGAAATCAGTAAAACACAGCATGACTGAGTACAAATATTAAGTCAAACAGTCAGAAATAGTAGTAAAAAGCCCCTATGGTTCCAAACAGTTGGCACGAGGCCAAATATGGCATTCAGCCCAAAATATAGTAATACTTTCCAAAACACGACTTAATACTCATACGGGACGGACCAAGTGACAATCCCTAACGCTGCACGCCCCCACGCTCGTCATCTAGCGTGTGTGTCACCTCAAAGTAGTGAAAAGATGTGAAATCTGGGGTTTCATACCCTCAGGACAAGACTTACAATCATTACTTACCTCAAACCGGACAAAAATCTACACCGTGATGCCCTCGCCACTCGACTCGGCCTCAAATCACCCTGAATCTATCCAAAATTAGAATCATATCATCAATACATACTAAAGGAACAAAGCCCACGCGAAGATTATCAAATTAAATCAAAATTCTCAAAATTTCTCAACCCCCCCCCCCCCCCGGGCCCACATCTCGGAATCAAATAAAAGTCACAAAACTAGAAACTCCTTTCACTCCCGAATCTATTCATACCAAAACCATAAAAATCGGACCTCAAATGGCCCTTCAAATCCCCAATTTAAACTCTCAAATTTCAAGCCCTAATCTCCTAGTTTCTGCTCAAATTTCCCCATTAATATCATGATTAAGAAAGGGAATAATTGTCATAAACACAAGATACAATGTCCAAGTAGCTTACCTCACTGAAAACACTTGATTCCCCCATGAAATCACTGCTTGGAGCTCTAAAATTGACCAAAAATTGTGGAAGAATGACCAAAATTTGCGAAGGGGCCTTTATATACATTCTGCCCTGCACTTCCGCATCTACGGTCCCCATTACGCATCTGCGGGGCCGCATCTGCGCACAATTCTCCGCTTATGTGGAATCTCATTAGAAGGGCATTCTCGCTTCTGCGGTTGCCTGAACGCACCTGCGATCATCGTAGATGCAGGGACCAAACCGCACCGGCGACCCTTGCTGCGTATCTGTGCTACATAACCGCTTCTGCGGACCTCGCACATGCGTTCCCCAATCCGCAAGTGCGGAAATGACAGAAGCAGTAGCTTCAACTACTCAACCAAGTTCCGATCCTTCCGTTAACCCTACGAATTCATCCCGAGGCTCTCGGGACCTCAACCAAAAATACCAACAAGTCATATACCGCTATTCAAACTTATTCAAACCTTCGCAACACTAAAAACGACATCAAAACACCAAATCACCCTCAGATTCAAGACTAAGAGCCTTTAAACTTCCCAATTCCGCAAACCATGGCGAAACCTATCAAACCTCGTCTGAATGACCTAAAATTTTGCACATACGTCAAAAATGACAAGACGAACCTACTCCAATTTCTGAATATTCCATTCCGACCCCGATATCAAGATTTCCACTGCCGACCGGAAAATACTGAATTTCTAATTTCGCCAATTCAAGCCTAAATCTACCATGGACCTCTAAAATACATTCGGAACACGCTCCTAAGTCCAAAATCACCCGACGGAGCTAACCAAATCATAAAAATCTAAATCCAATATCGAATACTAAGAAGTCAAGACTTGGTCAAACCTTTCAAATTTAAAGCTTCAAGCTGAGAATCATTCTTCCATATCTATTCCGATTAACCTGAAAACCACAACCGACGATTTACATAAGTCATAATACATCATACGGGGCTTTTCATGCCCGAGAATTGGCGAGCAAAGCTGAAATGCTCAAAATGACCATTCGGGTCGTTACAGAAGTAGAAGGGGATTTCAGGGCTGCGGACGTCGAGCAGCTGTACCTCAAGTCTCCGTCAGATGTCCAATCCGAGCAATCTATTGACCAAAGTTTGCACAAGAAGTGCAGAGTGTAGTATAAGTACAACTAAACCCATGTACTCTGTAAGTGCCGAGCCTGACCTCGACGAAGTATTGACGAGGCTAAGGCGGGTCACTTACAATAACCTATATGCAGTATAATAATAATGACAGGAAAGGAAATACAGGAAAATAAGGTCGTTAACTCATGAAAACAAACTCAATCCTCAAAACCCAGTAAAACCAAAAATACAAATCCTCATAATCTCGTACGAAAACACCAAAGACAGCACAATATAATAAGGAAACAAAACACATAAACTGTTGCGGCGCGCAACCCGATCCCACCGTACAAACACGATCCTCCTTTATTTCACAATATCAATAACAATATTAACAAGTAAAATTCGTTACAGCGCGCAACCCGATCCCACCATATAATATGAATCAATATCATAATCCTCCCTTATTTCACCATATTAGTCCTCCCTTCTTCCACCTGTTGCGGCGTGCAACCCGATCCCACCATATCAATATCAATCCTCCCTTTTTCCCCTGATGCAGCGTGCAACCCGATCCATATACACAAATCAATAAATGAAGTCAATTCAACAACTCGAATTACAAGGATCTCTACGATTAGCGAATATGAAAGTAGAACCATAAAGGAAATCTCGTACCAAATTAAGAATTGCTATACTTAATACTAAGCAGCAAGACAAATCAAATAAATAACAACTAAAGGGTACAAGGAAGTCAATTAATGCAAGCAACAGTTAATCATGGAAGCATGGGAGAAACTAACATTTTTAATTCTAGAATAATAAATGACAAGTAGCAAATTTGGGCATAACAAGCAACTAAAGCATGTAGCAGTTAAGACACATAATAAAATAATTAATGAAATGCGAGAAAGCATGGAAACAAGTATTTTGACGGCGTATATACACTCGTCACCTCGCATATACGCCGCTACACATGTAATTCACATATCACATAGCTCAATGGTTTCTAATTCCCTCAAATCAAGGTTAGATCCAACACTTACATTGCTCCGCAAGTAAATCAAAGCTCAACCGGGCCTTTCCTCTAAAATCCACTTCCGAACTAACCGAATCTAATCAAAATCGACTCAATAACATCAAATAATGCTAGGAAAATCAATTACAATACATAAAGTTAAGATCATTACACTTTTTCCAAAAAGACAACAAAAGTCAACCCTGAGCTCGCTTGGTCAAAACTTGAGATTCGGACCAAAACCTATTTATCCATTTACCCCCGAACCAATTATGTAATTAGTTTTGAAATCGGACCCCAATTTGCGATCCAAATCCGAAACTTACAAAAACCCCTCAATTCTTCTCAAATCCTTAATTTTCAACCATGAAAGAACAAATAATAAAGCTAGAAATAAATGGCTGATGATGTAAATGGAAGAAAATAAGTTAAAGTATACTAACCTATGAAAGGGTGATGAAATTTCTCCTCTAAATCGCCTCTAGGCCGAGCTCTAATGAGAAGATGGTGAAAAATGGGTGAAATCCCGACTTTGAAATATTTTAAGGTCTGGGCGTTAGGCCTTCTTCGCATTCGC
>NW_017681972.1:0-814 GCF_001879085.1 Nicotiana attenuata | reverse complement strand
CAGCTCAATACCAAGGATAACAATGACGGGTCTCCCAGGATACCGTCCTGTAGCCCTTTCCTCAACTGTCCAGTGGATCTCCCGGGATACCGTCCCGTAGTCCAACTCATGTGCCAAACAGAAGGATCTCCCGGGATACCGTCCCGTAGTCCAACCATCAATATGCAGGGGGATCTATCAGGAATCTAACCCGCAGTCCCAAAGTAAAAGTGCAGGGGGATCTACCGGGAATCGAACCCGTAGTCCCAAAGTAAACAAACAAGGGGAGGAGCTACCGGAATCCCACATCCGTAGTCCCAATATAAATGCACAATCACAACCAGAAGGTACACGGAAACGAAGTACAAAAGACAAGCAAATAGGTAGTACTGGCCTAGCATGCTTCACGTAGTACAATCAAGGCAACTTAAGCAATTAGGCAAGTTAAATCAACTAAACATGCTTTCCTAATCTAGCACAGGTTATAATTGCAAGTAGAATAAAGTAAATATGAAAGGAACTCAATCTCACTATCTTAAGTAAAATCAGGATATTCAACAATTGGCTCAAGTACGCGCTCGTCACCTCACGTACAAAGCACTCAAAATAACAAATAACAAATCCTAAGGGGAAAGGTCCCCCACACAAGGTTAGACAAGCCACTTACCTCGAACCGGCTCAATATCAACTAGAAACCACGCCCTTGCC
The DNA here is from genome assembly GCF_001879085.1 of Nicotiana attenuata. Lineage (NCBI taxonomy): Eukaryota > Viridiplantae > Streptophyta > Magnoliopsida > Solanales > Solanaceae > Nicotiana > Nicotiana attenuata. Next base: position 127 of record NW_017681972.1, on the reverse strand, counting down.
ACGAGTATCCGACTCCAAATGGCCCAAATCTATTCAATTCAATTATACATTGTAAATAACATTGCAAACAACTGGTTTTGCTATTTAATTCAAAGCTACGGCGTGAAATTAGGTGCAATGACCAAAA
>NW_017681971.1:5138-10706 GCF_001879085.1 Nicotiana attenuata | reverse complement strand
TAGCAGACCTAGCCCGAGCCAGTCACAGCCGTCGTGTCCTCCTAAATCTTGCTTTGAGTGTGGTGCACTCGCCATATGGTGAGGGATTGCCCAAGACATATGAGGGGTGCACCTCTACAGACTTCTCATCCATAGCGTGCTCCACAAGGTTCTCCGGCCATGATTCTAGCACCAGCTGCAAGCCCACCTGGCCAACCAGCTTGTCGTGAAGGTCGAGGAGGTAGAGGTCGCCCTAGAGGGGGAGGCCAGGCCAGATACTATGCCTTGTATGCTCATACTGAGGCTGTTGTTTCTGATTTTGTCACTACGGGTATTGTTTAGCCTGTCATAGAGATGCATCGGTTTTATTCGATCCAGGCTCCACCTATTCCTATGTGTCCTCTTATTTTGCCCAGCATTTGGCCGTATCTCGGGATTCTTTGAGTTCCCCAGTTTATGTGTCTACTCCCGTGGGAGATTCTCTTGTTGTGGACCATGTTTATCGGTCGTGTTTCATTGTTTTTTGTGGTTTTGAGACAAGAGCTGATTTATTGTTGCTCAGCATGGTAGATTTTGATGTTATCTTGGGCATGGACTGGTTGTCGCCCCATTATGCTATTCTTTATTGTCACACCAAAACCATGATGTTGGCTATTCTAGGTGTGCCGCGATTAGAGTGGAGCTGTAATTTAGATTACCCTACTAGTAGAGTCATTTCATAAAGCTCAGTGAATGGTTGAGAAGGGGTGTGACACGTATGTAGTCTGTGTGAGATATGTTAGTATTGTTACCCTGATGTGCTTCCAGCTGATCTTATGGGCATGTCGCCCAAAATAGATAATAATTTTGGCATTAATTTGTTACCGGGCACTCAGCCCATCTCTATTCCTCCTTATCTTATAGCCCCTCCAAGTTAATTGAGTTGAAGGAACAGTTAAAGGAATTGCTTGATAAGGGTTTCATTTGGCCCAGTGTGTCACCTTAGGGTGCTCCCGTCTTGTTTGTGAAGAAAAAGGATGGTTCTATGTGTATGTGTGATCATTGCCGACTCAACTCCACACTAAGGTAGGAAGAACGGGTCGCAACAACTTTTACCCGAATAGCGGTTCGGATCAAATTTCCATAGGGAGCTAGTAGTGGAGTTATAATTTCTGTTTAGTCTAGAATTGCGGTTATGATTCTAATGTCTCTTCAAACATATTTGGTTTTGATTTCTATGTCTACCTTTATAAAGCTAATGATTGAAACTAAATTATACTATGGAAATATTGCTAAGTTGTAATTAATATAGAGAAAGGCACTAGGGTCGTGGCATTGCCTAGGTGGCTAATTAACGGGTAGATGCTACTAAGGATAGGTTGACATATTTGGGGCTTATGCTATAACCGTTGCACAATTGTACCCACTCTCACACCTCTCGGTAGAGAGAGTAATTTTGCCCAATTGACTCTCTCAGGACCAATTGGGTAGGCCAATTAGACCAAGCAACTAGGGTTCAAGTAGGGTGATTACTCTCTCGAGATTTAACCCGTTAATTGGGTAGCATTTCTCATGGGTCCATCCCAATTCCTTGTTGGCTCAATTTTGGGGTCATGGACTCTCTTTCTCAAGAAGAGTTAAACCCACAAAGTTAGAATAAGTGTTTGCAACCACCAATCCTTAACTAAAACCTAAAATCAACCCAAATAACAAACACCCAATATCATCCTAACCTTAGATGGCAACACCCATCAATTACCCACAACCCTAGCTAGTGAGTTTAGCTACTCATGCTAGATGCAAAAATTAAAGAAATAGATGAAGAAGCAAACATATTAATTAATTGCTAAGAAGAAAATACAATATTAAAGAGCAAAAGTGCCAAAGATGGCTAAACTATTCGGTCTCACGAGCTCAGCAGCTTCAGAAAAACAAAACTTAACCTAAAAACAGAAAAAGGTTCTATTCATACTGGGCTGGAAAAACTGGACAAAAATACCGCTGCGGGGTCAGCGCGGACCGCGCAAACATGACCGCAGCCGCACTGGCTCTTGAAGTCTTGGCTTCTACTTCTCTGAAGTTGAGGACCACGGACCGCGTAAAAATGTAGCGTGGCTGCGGTGGAAGATAGCGCGGCCGCACAGAAGTGGACGCGGGCCGCTTTGCTTGGAAGTGGTCAATTAGTTTGCTCTCTGAATCTCTGCTCCGCGAACCGCGTAAAAGTGTAGCGCGGCCGCGGAGCCTGACCGCGGACAGCGTGGAGACGACCGCGCCCGCGTAGCCTTCCCTTCAACTCTGCCATTCTCTGAACCTCCTAGTGCGGCCGCGTTCAAAGTTGCGCGGTCCGCACTAGGGCCTCATTTCCTCAACTTCCTTGGTCTTTGACACTTGAGCAGGTTTCACTCCTTTCCGAGCCGATATTTGACTTTCGTCGCTTTGTCGATCAAACCTGCAATAAGGTGAAACTTGTGAGCGTTTTGGGACTATTTTGTAGCAATTTTATAGCAAAAGTGTAGGCAATTATGGGCATAAAACACGTTAAAATCCTTACTTATCAACTCCCCCAAACTTAAGCCTTTGCTTGTCCTCAAGCAAACAAAATAAGACCCACCCTTAAAGGAAAATCCACATAATTCCACCCATCCCAAGGCAACCTCAACAAGCATCAATTGGGACTAACAATTGCCCTCACTACGAATGCATCATTAACACAATTAACTTTTGAAATACCATGGATCAAGTGTGATGCAAAAGCATCAAGAGTTGACACATTTCATCAAAGAGCTTATCTCAATTACTTTGGTCATTGTGGAACCCAAACTCACACGTCCTCAACTGTCCCTAAGCGAACCTCACCTTTTAGAGTATTAACACACAAATCGAGGTTGATGGAGTTTTACGCATCTCTCTCAAGAAGAAGGTCACAAGTCCGGCTCTAGGTACCATATGCTTCCCCTTATGTAAGTATCCACTAATGTAGGATTCCTTCAACTCATGATCCTATAGGGCTTTTGTGGAGTCATTATGAAGGCTTTTGGGTAAAAGTAGGACATGTTTTTATTCCAGCGGGCTCAATCTTCCCTTAAGCACTTTGATTTATTATGGCACAACTCTCTTGACTCTTTTGAGTATTTCACTGCTTTACAAGGGGTTAGAGAGACACATTGTCACTCTTTCTTATGCAATTCAAAACATTTCTCCTTTTCTACTTTTTTCACACCTTTTTCACTTTTGTTTACTTTGAATCCCTCTTTATTCTTGTTCACTTTGGACTTTCCTTTTGTCTTTTTCTTTTCTTGCTTTTTCATTGCCTTCCTTTTTTCTTTGCCTTTGTACCTTTCTACCACTTTGTTTCCTTTCTTGTCTCTCCCCCCCAATCTTAGACATTTGCCATTACCCAAGGGAAGATTTGGGTGCCATGATATGGTAATCATTTAGAACGGGTATAGGCTTGTAGCGTTTGTTCTTGAAAGAAAAGGTTTAAGGCTCAAAAGGGTTAACTAGGGATCATCTTTTTGGTAGTCTATGGAATCGTTCAGCTTAACATTCGGATCAAGGAGAGCCTATAATCACTTCTCAAGTCAAATTTCACATAGGATTTCGCCTCAACAAACATTCAGGGCAAGTTCTAGACCATTGGCTCGTGACTTGGATTCACAATTCGATTCCTCACCACACATGCTAGGGGATTGCTAAAGACATCGAGTCGAGGGCCCACAACGACCTGAGTTACGATTTAACCACACAATGGTCCGAAAAGACCACATGATGATTGATTGGTCTCAAGGCCGCTACTTTCACCATCCTAAACACAATATTATGTCTTTGACCATAGGATAAAGGCAAATGTGCTAGGCCCAAGTGAAGCTTTGCTTGAGGTGCCCTTAACTACAACTATCAAAAACAAAAGAAAAATCAAAGAAACGGACCCAAACCCTTAAGAAGGTAGTCACTCCATCCATCATCGGGAAGAGCCACCCGGTTCACACAATATTCCACCCTTGGAAAGAATCGTGGCCTTAAGAAAACCAAGGGCTTATTGGAAGCATCAAAAACAAAACAAAAGGCTACGAGCCTAACTATAAAGCTAAAAACGAAATTTTTTTGCAAAAATAGAAAATAGAATGAATATTTACAATAAGGAATTAGAATATACAAACGGGGGATGAATATATACAAGATGTAACTTAACTTTATATACAGACCAAAATAGAAGATAAAAAGTACTGAATGTAAAGTTATATATATACCAAATAGAAAATCAACCAAAAGGAATAAAAACTGAGTCAAATATGTACAATCATCCAAATAGTCATCAAAAAAGTAGGGCGCACCCCCACGAATAAGAGCTGGCATTATCCCCAATGCCAACTACCAAAATAAGCATCAAACACAATGTCATAGCAAAGGATATAGAGGCTCCCTAAGCCAGGTCTGTCTGCATGGGATCATCAGTGGTCCCCAAGTCCTCCGTATGTGCGGGATCCTCAGACTGGCTCCCGGCCTCCTGGTGCTCAACTGCTGGGACTGGAGCCTGCTCCTGGACCGGCTGTATGACAGGTGCATCCTGAGGCAAAGTGGAGGAGGCCTCCTGGGGGACTGCCACCTCAATAACTACATCTGATGTGCTGGGAAGCTTCCTCTTCTTCCTAGGCTGCCTGGGTTCCTGCTCCTGCTCTGGCTGTGGCACTGGTGCTGCTGCTAGAGGGGATGGATCCCCAGATAACAAGTCTAAAGGCATCTAATCTGCCAATAGCTTGTCCACATCTTTCCGTAGCTTTTTCACAGACTCTTTTGAAGCTCGTGACCTCCGCATCTTTCTGTGGTCCTTGGCAAGCTCCTTCAGAGCCTTGCCATGTGACTCCACTGCTGCAGATAAGGTAGCCTGAGTCTTCAGGATCTTGTCCTGGTTCTCCAGGAGCTTCTTCAAGGTATCCTCAATGGACTGAGGAATCTGAACTGACTAAGGTGCTGCCTGGGTCTGAATAGTGGAAGACAGGGTGGACAACTTGGATGTCACTGCTGACATCGAGTTGTTCAGGCTAGCCAAAGTCTGACTCAGCTGATGGGCAGTGAATGGATGAGTCTTGGAAGATGGAACTGTCGGGCCTGCGGAAGTACTGGGACCAGCACAAGAAGAAGGTCCTGGAGGCAAGTCCTCAACTATAGTGGCAGCAGGTGTGGCAGAAGGATCTACCGCAACTGGCTCCTCAGACTGGCCAGTTGGGGTAGAGGAAGGTGGCTTGTAGTTCTTGGATTTAGGGTTGTCTGGACCCTGTATACTGTACCAAGAGTAAGGAGCCACAGGCTTGGTCTTGACATCATATCTCCTCTTCTCCACCTCCAGATCCCGGAAATACATTGATAGGGTGTTTGGAAAAGGATAATTCCTGTCGTGCTCTTGCCCCAACGCAGAAATCACACGGGACATCACATTGCCCACGTTGATCGGGTACCCAGCCATAATAGATGCAACCAGAACTGCTCGGGTAAGTGGAATCGTTTGGTCATGAGTAGAAGGGTCAAGCCGACTGCATACAAAGGTCAACCACCCTCGAGCCTCAAAACTTAATGTCTTCCTGAATATCTTCTTTCCTGCTTGTAAACCTC
>NW_017681971.1:0-625 GCF_001879085.1 Nicotiana attenuata | reverse complement strand
TTCGTGGTGTTGATGCCCCGATAAAAGGTTTGTTGTATCACCGCCTCGGTCATGTCGTTATTAGGGCACTCCTTCACCATTATTCTATATCTTTCCCAAATTTCGTGCAATGGTTCTGTTGGCATTTGTTGAAAGCTAGAATCTCATCCCGAAGAGCCACCATATGACTTGGAGAAAATAATTTAATAATAAATTTGTCCGCCAATTCATCCCATGTGTGGATAGAATGATTTAGAAGCCTTTATAACCAGTCCAACGCTTTACCCCGAAGAGAAAACGCGAAAAGCCTCAATCTCAATGCATCCTCTGACATGTTTGTTTGTTTGCTGCCCCAGCATGTATCTACGAACCCCTTCAAGTGCTTGTATGCATTTTGATCGGAGGCGCCCGTATAATACCCTCTTTGCTCGAGCAAGGTCAACATAACATTTGTGACTAATGGAATCCAAATGATCTCTGGATTGATCAGAAGATCCTTTCAGTTGGCTAGAATCCGTTACTTGAACGAAACTAGATCTTGTGGAATCATATTGAATATTTGACGATACATTCTGTACCTTGCTAAAAAACCGATCCTTGTTTACCAACCACACATTGTCTAACCAAATCCAATTCTCTCTCGATA
>NW_017681970.1:4648-10706 GCF_001879085.1 Nicotiana attenuata | reverse complement strand
ACATAGGGTCTCCACTCCCTAGTCACTTTCTAGCATAGGGTCTCCATTCCCTAGTTGATTTTATTTTAGACATAGGGTCTCCACTCCCTAGTTGATTTTATTTTAAACATAGGGTCTCCACTCCCTAGTTGACTTTATTTTAGATATAGGGTCTCCACTCCCTAATTGATTTTATTTTAGATATAGGGTCTCCACTCCTTAGTCTCCTTTACCAACATAGGGTGTCCACTCCCTAGTTGATTTTGTTTTAGGCATAGGGTCTCCATTCCCTAGTCTCTATTCTAACATAGGTTCTCTACTCTCTAGTTGATTTTATTTTAGACATAGGGTCTCCACTCCCTAGTTGATTTATTTTAGACATAGGGTCTCCACTCCCTAGTCGCTTTTCCAGCATAGGGTCTCCACTTCCTGGTTAATTTTATTTTAGACATAGGGTCTCCACCCCCTAGTCGCTTTTCCAACATAGGGTCTCCACTCCCTAGTTGATTTTATTTTAGACATAGGGTCTCCACTCCCTAGTTGATTTTATTTTTGACATAGGGTCTCCACTCCCTAGTCGCTTTTCCAACATAGGGTCTTCAATCCCTAGTTGCTTTTCCAACATAGGGTCTCTACTCCCAAGTTGATTTCATTCTAGACATAGGATCACCACTCCCTAGTCTCTTTTTCCAGGATACAAGAGTTTTGTTACAATAACTCGCAAAATTTTTCTAGACATAGAGTCTCCACTCCCTAGTCTTCTTTTCCAACATAGGTTGTTCATTCCCCAGTTGATGTTATTTCAGACATAGAGTCCCCACTCCCTAGTCTTCTTTTCCAACATAGGTTCTCTATTTCCCAGTTGATGTTATTTCAGATATAAGGTCTCCACTCCCTAGTCTCCTTAGCAGTTCGTAGCTGTATATTTTCCAGCTTAAGGTACATCAATCCTCACATGAGGCACCATTCAGACAATCAGAGTACACCATTCCCAACGAATCATGTTTTCCTCGGGTACACCACTCCCGACCTTTTATTGCTTTCAATAATGAAGCAGTATAGAGTTTTGTTACAAATAGCTCACAAAATTTTCCTAGTGAAAACTGGGGCAAAAATTTCGTTCATTTTGTTTTGGTGTCCGAGCAGGTTTTACCTAGAGGCACAGGGTTCGAGGTGACCAAAAAAAGAAGTCTCAATCCACAATAAAGAAAAGAAAAAGAAAAGAAAGTGAAATCCAAAAATGAAGAAGCGGATGAAAAGATGTGGACTGCTCAAGACATGACTGAAGTCACGAGCATTGCATATCCCATTTTGATCAAAAGAAGCCATAGAAGAATGAACTAGCACTAGCAGCTAGCAAGCATTCGGATTCAGATCTGAGTCTGCGTGAGGAACAAGTCAAGACTCAAGATCAAGTTTTAGAAGACTTATAGATAGGAATCTTGTAACTCATAGCTGATAGGCTTGTTTAGTTTCTTTTGATTTTGATTTTGATGTAATAACAGGACCACGGATTGAAGCCTCAACGGAACTTCACTCGACTCTCCAATTTATCATTCCATCATTATCCTTGTACTATACGCGACTTGATTCCTTTATAACCCGGGATATGTTGGTTGTCCAAAACCAGGTCTCGGTTGCATTCTTTTCTCTTATCTCTTCCCCTTTGAATAATGGTATGGCCAATAATTACTCATATCGCTCACTTTATCTTTTGCTGAAAACTCTTCATGTTTTCGAGCAAAGAGGGGCAGCTTTGAGCATGTAACTTTGCCCAATAACATGAAATTACTCCCAAAAAACTTCAAAAAATAGCTTTAATTATTTTATAGAATTTTAGAAATTTTTCTATTCTTTACTTGATTGTTTTGTGTGTATTTGTGTTTGGTGCATTTTTAGTAGAATTTAAATCCAAAAATATATATATTAATCCTTACATTTTTAGATTTTAATTGCATAATTAATTGCATTTGTAAAATATTAAAATACCAAAAATACATTAGTCGCTTTGCCGTTATTTTGCTTTTTGTAATTAATTATTTAGGTAATTAGTTAGTTATTCAATCACTAGATAAAATCAGTAAACAAGCTAACTTTGCAATAAGCTTTTAATTGTCATGTAGTTAATTAGTGGCTAAAACATAACGGATCAAAAAGAAAGGAAAGGGTCGTCTTCCCCATATTCTGAATTAGGCCATGTGCAGTGGCCCAATTATCCTTGCGACCCAAGCCCCAGACCCCTCTATACCCTATCAAACCCATACTCATTCCCCAAAAAAGAAAATGGGCCCTCATTCTCTAAAGAGGAAAGATCCCTGGCGCCGAAACGGAGGAAAGCAATTCCTTTTTCATTGTAAAGACTTTATGTCAACATCTTCATAAGTTTACCTTCTTCACCAAGACCCAGATACCATGAAAACACCATAGCTTCTGTAGCAGCTCCATCCATTTCGCCTTCAATCACCAAAACCAACATCATCACCGTCGTCCTTTTGCCGGAACTGATTCACTCACGTACTACACCAGACATTGTTGATTTGGCGTCTTAGTCTATCTGAGTTTTGGTCCAAGTTCTTGCTCGTAGTTGACAAGTACTTTCACTTTGAATCGAAAGACGAGGTTTCCGATCCGGATTCCGTTAATGAAATTTCACTTTGGCTATCAGAACGATACTGTGTTGTACAAATTCGTCTTTTGGATATTGAAGAAAGTTTATTGATTTGAGGTTTGTTCTTATCTTTTTTTTTTTTCTTTTGTTCAATTTCTATTAACTTACATACCTATAAGTTATTGTTAGATATTTGCTGAGTCGATAATTTTATAGTTTCTATCTGTTTAAGCTTTCAAATGCACACATGATTTGTTTATGTAAAGCTTATGGAATCTTGTTTAAATTGTTGAATATTGCCTCTTGGTTTTTTATGCTAAAAATTCGAATTCACGAGAGATTTTGCCATGCCATTTGTTTATTACATTTGTCTATGCTTACTAGGACTTTAGATTCTTTTTGTATGTTTCAAGTTTTTTGCTAACTACATTAACTGGATAAGATTTTATTTTCCATTTAGAATTAAGGAGTTTCGTTCATATTAATGGGCTAGTGTTTGATTTTGAAAATAGTTGGACCTTCTGTATTCCTTTAAACATATAGACCATGAGTTAAATTAGTTGGGACACAATGAAAACACCGGTACCCAGATGGATAAGCTAGCCCATATCTCTTCCATAATAGATAATTGCAAATATTTTTCATATTTTAGTAAAGTAATTCATTGTAAATAATACTAGTAATTTAATTTCACACTTCTACCCAAATCTATTCCATAACTTTTGGCCTTACAATAATCCGAAACATAGAAAATAAACAATCATGATGCATTAGATTGATTTTAGGCACGCCCTTAATTAATCAAATCATCGTGATTATGTATACGTTCGCGTGGCATAATTAAGATATCCAAAATTAAAACCAAGGTATGCGTTCGCGCGAATTTGGCCAAACAATCTTAGTATAATAAAGTGTTATTAATTATGTACACGTACGCATGACATCATTTTTAGCGCGCTAAATAAAGAATATTTTCACACATGTGATCCGTTTCGAAGATAAATCCATAAACGCCATAATTAAAAGTGGTAAAAATGCGAACGTACATTGGTTTTGAAATGAGTAATTAAAAAATTTAATTAAGCCATGTATGAATCAAAGCGACCGTGCTAAAATCATGGAATCCGGGAATGCCTGACACATTCTCCCGGATTAACATAATTCCTTACCCGATCTTCTGATATTCGCGGACTTTAAAATAGAGTCAAATTTTCCCGATTTGGGATTTAAAATAAATCGGTGACTTGGCACAACATAAAATTATTCCCAAGTGGCGACTCTAAATTAAATAAATAATCTCATTTTGAATAATGTCTCTTTAATTGGAAAAACCCCCTATTTCTCGGAAACAGGAGGTGTGACAGACATCACGAAAAGAAAATACTCAGTTTGTTGAAATGAAACAAAATACTTTTTCTACATCATGAAAAGAAAGTACTCTTTTTGTTGAAATGAAAGAAAATACTTTTTCTACAACATGAAAAAAAAAGTAATCGTTTTGGTGAGAAAAAAATACATTTTCTATTTCAAGAAAAGAAAATACTTAGTTTGTTAAAATGAAAGAAAACATTTTTTCTAAATCATAAAAAGAAAGTACTCGTTTTTTGAAATGAAAGAAAATATTTTTTTTCTACATCATGAAAAGAAAGTACTCATTTTGTTGAAAAAAATGCTTTTTTTATTTTAGGAATAGAAAATACTTAGTTTGTTGAAATGAAAGTGTAGGAAATTAAAATTTTATTAAATTCCAATCCATAAGAATTTTGGATTTAATCTAAAATTAAATATATTTTGGCCCAAAATAAATACTATGAGCTAATATATATTGACTTAGTTATTTAAATCTAATTAAATTGATTTAAATAAAGGTCCAGTATTATTAGGCTATCCCATTTAATTAGGCTACGAATGATGAGGCCACTTCATTAGGCCCAAGATGTTATCTTCCTAGAGGCCCATTGCCACGTGTCAAATTACCTGGCACGCCAAGTCAAACGGAAGAGCCAATGAGATCATGCCACATGTCAAAGTGACAAGGCATGCCAAGTCATATTAAAAGGCCAATGAAATCGTACCACGTGTGCAAGTGACATGTTCTAGGCCATCAAATGCGGCCTTGTCACACTTCAATTTGATTGGTCGGAAAGAGTTTGTACTTATCATAACTCTTTCCTCCCACAACTATAAAGAGGGGTCTTCAGAACCCAGAAAAGGGACCAGAATTTATAACAAGAAGCAAGAGAGAGCTCTTGGATCAAACGCCGCAAATTTCACTATAAGTTTCAAGCTTCAAGCAATCAAGTTCAAGTTCAAGAAATCAAGTTCAAGCTCAGGAACGAAGAACANTACTCATTCTCTAAAGAAAAAAGAGAAGAAGTTAAAAATCATGGTAGTATAGGGTCTCCAATCCCTAGCTCCTTTTCCAACATAGGGTCTCCGCTACCTAGTTGATTTTATTTTAGACATAGAGTCTCCAGTCCCTAGTCTCTTTTCCAACATAGGGTCTCCACTCCCTAGTTGATTTTATTTTGGACATAGGATCTCCACTCCCTAGTCTCTTTTCCAACATAGGGTCTCCATTCCCTAGTTGATTTTATTTTGGACATAGGGTCTCTACTCCCTAGTCTCTTTTTAATCATAGGGTCTCCACTCCCTAGTTGATTTTATTTTAGACATATGATCTCCACTCACTAGTCTTCTTTTCCAACATAGGGTCTCCACTCCATAGTTGATTTTTAGACATAGGGTCTCCACTCCCTAGTCTCCTTTTCCAACATAGGGTCTCCACACCCTAGTTGATTTTATTTTAGACGTAGGGTCTCCACTCCCTAGTCTCTTGGTCTCCACTACCTAGTTGATTTTATTTTAGACATAGGGTCTCCACTCCCTACTCGCTTTTCCAATATAGGGTCTCCACTCCCTAGTTGTTTTATTTTATACATAGGGTCTCCACTCCCTAGTCACTTTTCTAGCATAGGGTCTCCATTCCCTAGTTGATTTTATTTTAGACATAGGGTCTCCACTCCCTAGTTGATTTTATTTTAAACATAGGGTCTCCACTCCCTAGTTGACTTTATTTTAGATATAGGGTCTCCACTCCCTAATTGATTTTATTTTAGATATAGGGTCTCCACTCCTTAGTCTCCTTTACCAACATAGGGTGTCCACTCCCTAGTTGATTTTGTTTTAGGCATAGGGTCTCCATTCCCTAGTCTCTATTCTAACATAGGTTCTCTACTCTCTAGTTGATTTTATTTTAGACATAGGGTCTCCACTCCCTAGTTGATTTATTTTAGACATAGGGTCTCCACTCCCTAGTCGCTTTTCCAGCATAGGGTCTCCACTTCCTGGTTAATTTTATTTTAGACATAGGGTCTCCACCCCCTAGTCGCTTTTCCAACATAGGGTCTCCACTCCCTAGTTGATTTTATTTTAGACATAGGGTCTCCACTCCCTAGTTGATTTTATTTT
>NW_017681970.1:0-1535 GCF_001879085.1 Nicotiana attenuata | reverse complement strand
GCAAACTGATAGGTACTCACTGCCTCGCCTAAATAAAAATGTTGTATATCCTGTTTGTACTCATTTAGATATCCTGCCCATAGGACTCCTAAAATTATAAAAAGTGCTTGTCTGAATGGCGTGCACTTGTTTTGTCTATTTGTGGAGGTAAATATGAGCCCCTTAATTGCTCTTTATGTGACAGTCCTACCTGTTTTTGTTTGTCACTTAGATTTTCTCCTTTTAAGTACCTTAGGTGAGTCTAGAACCACATTAAATAGAGGTCCTAAACACCTCCAGGGCCATAGGTAAGGGACGGGTAGTGCACGCATATGATACGTATTCGATGCTGTTAGAACACTTAGGTAATAACTAAGGGGAGGATAATCGGGTAGTAAAGGATATGATGACCTGTGCGCTAATGCTTTGTGTAGCACCCCAACTTGGGGACGATTACCAAGTATTGCACAGAAGTGATCCTATAGGCTAAAAAACCTAGGACCCCTTTATTCCCGCTTTAAAGTAATATCTGTTTATTTATTTGCTTTATAACTAATTCGCTTAAAATGAGTTTGGCCGGGACCCACCATTGTGGACCTCGAGGGGTGCCTAACACCTTCCCCTTAAGGTAATTTCGAGCCCTTACCCAATCTCTAGTGATGTAAACTAGTACACGGGTTATTTGTTCTAGGCGCCCTAACGCACCTTAATCCATTAGGTGGCGACTCTTCAAATCTCATACCCAATTCCCAAAAGGAAAGGAGTTGTCCCCAAAATGTCGAAACCCGGACTCCGCGAGAAAAAAGGGGGCGTTTGAAAATCAAATTGAAATGCCTAGAAGGGCAAAATAAAATTGAAAGGTTAAGTCCCAAGTGTCTGACTGTCTTGGCAAAGTTTGAAAAGCCAAAGGTTCCCCAATGCTTTGAAGTTAAAAATTGGAAGAAAAAAGTCGAATGCCCTCAAAGGCAAAACAAAATTGAAAAGGTTAAGTCCCATACGACCAACCGTCATGGTATAGTTTTGGAAAAGCGAAAGGTTCTCCAGGGCCAGAAATACAATCGTTATCCAGGAAGCAACTAGTTACAGTTGAAATCATCATCAAAGAAGCCGGATCGAGATCAAGTGATTGAAACATCCAAGGGGCACAAAACCAACCATCATTTCAAACTAACAATTGTTCTTTATTTGAAAAACGGGAAACAGGTGCAATCTAAAAGCAACCTTGCAAGAAGAAGATGCAATAAAAAGAAACCGCGCGGAGACTAGAATAGCTCTACAGCAACAACAACTTCAAAAGGAAAGTCTTTTCCAAATTCTTCCCCGCATTTTACTCATTCTCTAAAGAAAAAAGAGAAGAAGTTAAAAATCATGGTAGTATAGGGGTCTCCAATCCCCTAGCTCCTTTTTCCAACATAGGGGTCTCCGCTACCCTAGTTGATTTTATTTTAGACATAGAGTCTCCAGTCCCTAGTCTCTTTTCCAACATAGGGTCTCCACTTCCTAGTTGATGATTTTTAGACATAGGGTCTCCACTCCCTAGTCTCCTTTCCAACATA
>NW_017681969.1:8735-10708 GCF_001879085.1 Nicotiana attenuata | reverse complement strand
CTCCGGGGACCTAAGCGGGTCCGACTGTGCATCTTGAGTTGGGATCTCCTCCTCGTGATCTGAGGCTCCACCATGGGTGTTGCTACTCGAACTATGATGAGCTTTGCCTCTACCTCGGCATCTGGCTCGACCTCGGCCTCAGCCTTTATCCCTGGTAATGGCTGCAACAGGGAGCTCCGGCTCTTGTCCGGCTGTAGATGTTTTGCATTTTCTCACCATCTGCAAGAGAACAAGAATGGAATGATTCAAACATCAACGATAGAACAAAATCGCACGATAGGGAAAGAAAGAAGTGTAATTTTCCTAAAACTCCATAGCCTCTAGAAGATAAGTACAGATGTCTCTGTACCGATCCTCCAGACTCTACTAGGATTGCTCATAACTCGTGAGACCTAAGCAACTTAGTGCTCTGATACGAACTTGTCAAGACCCGAAATCCAAACCTTGGGATCGTGATGGCGCCTAACATCCACTTGCTAGGCAAGCTGACGCGAAATAAGCAATTAACAAATTTTATTAGTTAAAAACAAATAATGATATTCAACGAGAAATATATGCCAAATCTAACATAATGCTAATATAAACTGCATGATAATAATTGTTGCACCCTATTTTGCACGAGAAAAATAAACTACAACTTATAGTACTCTACACGGTTATATAACTTAGAGTCGCCAGCTAATGTTTAAGGTACACTAGGGTACCTATTTTACACTATATAATGTACACTTCGACTATGGTCTACGAAATCGTTGAGATTCTAAGTAAGGGTTCAAGTTACCTCGAGGGGAAGGTGTTATGCATCCCTCAAGATCCATAAAAAATGTAGTTCCTGTGGAATCGATTAAATAAAGGAGGGAAGCTACAAAAGAATGATTAACTACGTCACAAAGGATTTTTATCAAAGAGTAGTCAATACAATTGTCCCGGAATGAATAAACATTTAATGCATGACTATTTCATTTGTGGTAAAATATATACAACAAGTTATGCAAAGCAAATTACTAAACAAAATATTTTTTGGGATTCGATTGAAAGAATTTGGTTCAAAATAGAGTATAGGAGGAAACTTCGACATATAATTAATGCCAAGCAATTTACTTGAATAGGATTAGTCTTGATTGAACACATACAATCAAAGGTGAAGAATTATCTTTCGATAGTTTTTATGTAATGAATAAAGTAAGAAGAGAGTTGATTAATATTTATAAGAATAATTGAAAAGTTAAATTAAATAGAGGATAATTAGCTATAGCAAGAATAATGGAATGTAGGTTGTTATTGAATGCTTATCCTCCTGGGACAAACTCCATGTTGCTGGTCAAGATTAGTGTCTTTGCACATACACACAAGAACAACTCCTGTTAGACAAACATAGGAAAAATAACTAACTTCAGCAAATAGAATTCAGAACTCTATGAGTTTTGCTATCAATCAACAACGTCTAAGCAAAACTTTGTCCAGGGAAAAACTGCGGCTGAGGAAATTCTCTCTACAGCACCACCACTGATCCCCTCCTCCACTTCTCCAAAGCCACCAGACTTAGCACCTCTTCCAACTACTGATGAATCTACTTCGATCCCAAACACCATTCCCCATGATTCTAATCTATTTACCGTGAAAATGGTAATTATAACCAAACAGTTGGAGATCAGGGCCTCGAGCTGTCGTTTATAAGGCCTCGGGGTTGAATTAGGTGACCATCTTAGAACAATCGAGGGAGGACTAACACTTTATGAGAGCTACAGTGATGGCTCTTTATGATCAATGATAAGCAATAAATGAAGAACAATAAATAGAACACAATAAATATAAGCAATAAATGGAAGTAATGAGTTCAAGAGAATATGTTAAGTTAGAGAGCAGAGAAAATGTTCTTGTATTGAATATTGAGTATCAGATGTCTACAAAATGACAAGGATCCCCTTTATATATGAGGGGGAACATAGTACAAATGCATTAATTACAAAGAC
>NW_017681969.1:0-5954 GCF_001879085.1 Nicotiana attenuata | reverse complement strand
GGTTCCGTAAATGTGCCTTCCTTTCCCTTTCTGCAGCAATTTCATGGACGCCGTGCGAGGTCCGCGATCTGACGGACTGGGCTTGGAAGCTGGTGACTCGCTCGACTTATAACGAGTGTAAGTGGCGAGTTCTATCTAAGGGCAGATGGGAGGCTAAACACCATGGTACGCGCTGTGTGATTTGCTCCTTTAAGGGCATTTTCATTTTACGCGTACTAACCCCATCACCGTAGGCATCGCGGAATCCTTTGGGGCGAGACTGTGTCCTCTTGGAGGGGAGAGGGTTTGCCAGCTTCTGGGCTATGGAGCGATAATAGTAAGGAAAAAGGGTTTTCACAGGGTGACTGTGCTTACAGCAAGATGAGTCCAGGCTGGGGGCTCGGCGAGGATGCGTCTTCCCCATCAAAGATACTTCGAGGGATGTTCGAAACTAGGAGCCACATACGCTGAGCATCCGCGCCCCCAGCGGGTGTGGTTCTTCTGGGGTAGATGGAGCCGGACAAGTAGATGTGCTCTCAACTTTCGAAGTAGCTCAGTGGCCCTATTCCAAGGTTTATTTTTTGCCGTCCGTATTGATTTTGTAGTTTTTTAATTTTTACTCTCTTGTAGAGTTTCTTTCTCATAGGCTTTTGTTAAGCTCAAGTCCGAGCTGCTTCGTCGCGAGGCCATGCTACGAAAAGCCATGGATAGGGAGAAGTCACTCAGGCTTCTTTGCGATTAGAGGGAAGACGAGTTGGCGCTCTTGCGGTACGATGCGACTCGAAGCCTGAACTACGAAACTTACCTCGAGGAATAGGTACTTATTGCTCTTGATGGGGCGCACGTCCCCCTTTCTATTCCTGAGGCTGACATTTCGTTTATTTTAGCTGCAGAAGAAGACTGGAGACCTGGAACGCCTTAGGAGTGAAGTTGGCCAAGCCAGATGTGAGCACGATGAGTTAAAGGCTCGGGCGGACGCTCATACTATAGCAGAGAAATGTGCTTTGGCTAAGCTTCCGCCCTCGAGGTTCAACTTCGCTTAGCTCGTGAGAACAGTTTGGTCTGAATGGATATGGTCACAAAGCTTGAGTCTGAGCTTTTGAAGATAAAAGCTAAAGTTATGGATGCCTGGGCTGAAGCCGTAGTGAGCCGAGCTAAAGCTGACAAGAAAGTCGCGGTCTGTTTGAAGAACGTTGCCAATGCCCGAGCTGAGCTGAGAAGGGTTCTCGACCGTGAGAGCAGGAGCTTGGAGTATGCACGGTGCAAATCTCGAAGGGAAACCCTCGAGGAGATCAATGTTAGGGGTTTTAACCTCTTGAAAGAGGTGAAATAGGCAAAGGCGCATGAACATGACGTTAAGTCCCTTCTGTCCGATGCCGAGTATGGTGAGAGATAGGCTGACGGGTCGTAGTCCTCGAGGGGGCGTAGATTAAGCCTTTCCCTTTCTGATTTCGTATGTAGTGTTTTCAAAGAACATTGTAAATGGAGTTTGTATTCATTCACATATGTGTAAAAAGAAGTCTTGCGACTTCGTTTTTCATGTACCTTTCGATGTTTGTTAGCCATCAGCAAGAAGAAATGGTCTTCGAGTTAAAAGGAATCCTTACATTCATAGTATGGCCCTGGGGCTTATTAGGCTGGCCCGTGGGCT
This sequence comes from Nicotiana attenuata, assembly GCF_001879085.1. Taxonomy (NCBI): domain Eukaryota; kingdom Viridiplantae; phylum Streptophyta; class Magnoliopsida; order Solanales; family Solanaceae; genus Nicotiana; species Nicotiana attenuata. The sequence goes on along the minus strand of NW_017681969.1, from coordinate 4,324 downwards.
CTTACGCGCTTTGATCGGTATAACCTTTTAATGTAAGCTGGCGTCTTAGGCTCTTATGCTTTCGCCCTTAGGCATATTTAGTTAACTGTTTTGGGTCAAGTCTCCGAGTTGGGTTTTGACTCGAGCTTATTTGACCCTCAAGTTTTTGAAATTAAAGCTGGACATTAGGCTCTTGCGTGTTAGGTTGGTACGACCTTTTAATGTAAGCTGGCGTCAGCGGCTCTTAGGCTTTGGGTCAGTACTACCTTTTATATGGGCTGGCGATAGTGGCCCTTACGCGTTGGGTCGGTACGACCCTTTATATGGGCTGGCGACAGTGGCTATTACGCATTGGGTCGATGCGACCTCTAATATAGGCTTTATTTTTCCCTCGTTATGGACTTTTGAAGTTGTGTTTGCCCGACTCTTCAACAGTTTGATAAAACCTCGATTGCGAGCCGTTATATGGCGATGATCGAGCACCTCGGGAGGTTTGGCTCGGAGGCTGAGTATCTCGAAGCCTGTAGTTAGGAGCTGACATGGTCGAAGCTCTTTTGCCTATGTCGAGGGTAGCTTGTTTAACCGGTTCTTTTCGAAGTATTTTCGAAGTAATTGAAGGCCTATGATTTTATAGCGACAGTTAGGCATCCCTGAGTCGCGTTAGTTTGGTTGGTACAGCCCAGTGATCACAGTCATTTGTATTTGGCCGGAGCCTTTCACTCCCCGAGTGAAGTAGTTTCTGTGTCTATATCGAGGTTATGCCTTTTTAGGGGTCTTACAAGTTCGATATATAGCCTTAACTTTAAGATTAGAATTATGCCTTTAGTAAGGTCTTACAAGTTTTACATGCCTTTGAGGTCTTACAGTTTTACATGCCTTTGAGGTCTTACAGTTTTGTTTACTTGGTACAAGTATGGTTCATGCCTTGCTTGAGGTCTTATAGATATTGTTATCGCCTTATATAGGTCTTACGAGACCGAGGTTGGCCGTCTGTGGTCTTATGGCATCGGGTTTTGATAAGTCGATGGGGGTGGCGATTGGCGATAGTCCTCGAGCCATCGAGGGTTTTTTCTCGCTCGGGAGCCATTACTTGTAAACTTGGTGTTGCCTCATTGAGGGCTTACGATTTTGGAGTTTTTCGACCCGGAGGTCATGTGACCTTGAGTTTTTCGATGCCAGTCCCCGAGCGTTCGGGACGTTTTTGGCTCTGGAGTTGTTTTGTGATCTTTGTCTTGCCTCATCGAGGGCTTACGAGTTTGGAGCTCCGAGCTGGGGGTCACATTGTATTGAGTTGTTGACGCCAGTCCCCGTGAGTTCGGGGCGTTTTTGACATAGGAGTCGTTTTTGCTAAAATACCGAGCTTCTTTGAAACGCAAAATGCTTTTTGTGAGTATTCTTTGATTACTTTGTACAAGTATATATGTCTTTGCTGTTAAGGGCTCAGTTATTCTATGCGGGCATGGTTAGTTCGACCATTTGGCCTTGTACATTGTTTTGTTTTCCAATCGAGACCCCATTTAGCGCATCTTGGCTTCTCTGAGTAGGTGACCTTCCAGGGGGTTGCCCCCAGTATTAGAGGTTGACTGAAGAGAAGCCTTGAATACTTGTTGTGTCTTCCTTAGGTAGCATATAGATGTTGCCTCGTTAAAAACCTTGCCGGTAAAACCCTTCTTGGGCTAAAAACCCGATCAAAGGAAAAGAGTGCAACACATGCTTTTGAAACCAAAGGCCTTCGAGTTGGAAAGCGCTTCAGCTGTTTCAATCGGATACCTGCACTTAGGTTAGTATAAGATGTAATTGACAAAGGAAGGTGATCATACATTAGTGCTGACGGTGCTTCGGCCCCTGATATGTTTCGATCGTTTGTTACGAGGACGCGATACGGTCCTTTGCTTCATTCGGTCGGATTTAGCCGAGGGTGTAGCTTGTTTTCGCTATTTTACTATTTGCTTATACTTTGGCTCTTTCAAAGGTGGAGGCACTAGTGTCGGCGCTACGTCGTGTAGTGCGAACATTTCTCTTGCCGCATGCTGTTCCCCCTAGACGGTTTTTATCCCATTCTTTGTCGGGAACTTTATCATTTGATGAAGGGCTCATGGTACTGCTCTCATGCAGTGTATCCATGGCCTTCTAAGTGAGGCATTGTATCTCATGTCCCCTTCGATGACGTGGAATTTGGCATTTTGGGTTGTGCCGGCCACATTGACTGGGAGGGTGATTTCCCCTTTTGTTGTTTCGCTCGCCATGTTAAATCCGTTGAGGACTCGAGAGGCAGGCACGATTTGGTCAAGCAGCCCAAGCTGGTCTACCACCCTCGACCTGATAATGTTGGCCGAGCTACCTGGATCCACAAGTACACGTTAAATTTGAAATGTATTTACAAGGAAAGAGATTACCAGTGCCTCATTGTGTGGTTGAGACAAGGTCTCGATGTCCTCGCCACTGAATGTGAGCGCATCCTCGGGTATGTAACCTCGAGTTCGCTTTTCTCTGGAGATGGATATTTTTGTCCTTCTAATCACGGGTTCCTCTGGGCATCGATGCCATCCAAGATCATGTGGATGACATATTATGGCTCATTTGTTTCGTTCTTCTTGGTCGTTTCGCTTTCCCGGAACTGGTTTTTGTCCCGGTCGCTGAGAAATTCTCGGAGGTGGCCTTTGCTTAGTAGTCGTGCTACTGCTTCCCGGAATTGATGGCAATCTTCGGTTCTGTGGCCATGTGTGTTGTGGAATTCATACACCAAGTTATGATTTCTTTGCGAAGGATCTGATTGGACAGGCCTTGGCCACCTGGTGTCTCTGATTTTACTGATGGCAAATACGATGTCCGAAACATCAACTTGGAAGTTCTATTCCGACAAGCGGGGTGCCTCCGCCGGCCCTACGTCCCTATCGAACCCGGCTCTACTGACGAGTCCCCGAGGGTTCTGCCCTCGGCCCGTTCCTTGATCATACCGGGGTATGTTACGCTCGGAGCATTTTTCACATCTTCGGTGTATGGCTGGTTCCTTTTTTTGTTTGGCTTTAGCTCCTTCACCAGAAGCCTGCTCGGATATACCGAGACTGAGGGGGCTCCTAGTTGGTCGTCCTCGACCCTGATTTTTGATTGATATCGGTTGTGAACGTCCGACCAGGTCACGATGAGGTATTCAACCAGATTCAGTTTCAGCTATTTCGAAGCCATCGAGCTTTGTTCATTCAGACCTTGAGTGAAGGCCTGCAATGCCCAGTCGTCGGAGACCGGTGGTAGTTCCATTCATTCCATTTGAAAGCGATATACGAACTCTCACAGCATCTTATTCTCCATCTGCTTGATCTTGAAGACGTCAGATTTCCTTAGTGCTACTTTGATGGCACCAGCATGTGCCTTTATGAAAGAATCTGCCAGCATGGCAAATGATCTATCAAGTTTGGGGCCAGGTTGTGATACCACATCATTGCACCTTTATAAAGTGTTTCTCCGAACTTCTTCAGTAAGACGGACTCGATCTTATCATCCTTTAGGTCGTTGCCCTTCACTACACAAGTGTAAGCAGTAACGTGCTAATTGGGGTCTGAATTTCCGTTGTACTTTCGAAGGTTTGGCATTCTGAACTTCTTCGGAATGGGTTTCGGAGCCGCTTCCTGTGGGAACGGCTTCTGTACGAACTTCTTTGAATCCATACCTTTCAGGGTCGGGGGTGAGCCCGGAATTTGGTTGACTCTGGAATTGTAGGTCTCAACCTTTTTATCGTTGGCTTCTATGTTCTTCTCGCCCGACTCAATCCTCTTTTTGAGGTTCTCGAGCATCTTTACAATGGTGGGGTCGGCTGCCGACCTGTTGTTGCTTGATCTCTCTGGTACCTGCTCGGCTAGGGGAGCCGTCCCCGATGCTACCATGCTGGGATTTTTCTGGTGCTTTTGCAGCTGAGCGATTTCCAGCTGTTATGCCTGTACCATTTCAAAAATAACTTGTGTTACGTAGTTAAACCAGCAAGAAAATAATCACTATTATTTTTAGCCCTACGGTGGACGCCAAACTGTTTGGTTTGAAAATGGTTATCACAATTTTATTTTGATTTTGTGGTTCTAAAAATACAAGATCTATTTTGATGCTAGTTGTTAAGTAATGGATGCTAAGTAAAAGATTAAAAATTAAGATTGTAGCTTAGAGACGGTATGATAGGCTTTGAGCTGTCGTTTATAAGGCCTCGGGGTCAAATTGGGTGACCGGCTTAGAGCAATCGAGGGAGGACTAACACTTTATGAGAGCTACAGTGATGGCTCTTTTATGATCAATGATGAGCAATAAATGAAGAACAATAAATAGAACACAATGAATATAAGCAATAAATGGAAGTAAT
>NW_017681968.1:9779-10708 GCF_001879085.1 Nicotiana attenuata | reverse complement strand
CATAACGTGATGACTTTCCAACATAGGGTCCCACTCCCGGGTTGATGCAAGCATAACCTGATGTCATTCTAACATAGGGTCCCACTCCCTAGTTGATGACAGCATAACCTGATGACTTTCCAACATAGGGTCCCACTCCCTAGTTGATGCTAGCATAACCTGATGACTTTCCAACATAGGGTTTAACTCCCTAGTTGGTGCCCGCTTAACCTTTTGACTTTTCAACATAGGGTCCCACTTCCTAGTTGATGCCAGCATAACCTGATGACTTTCCAACATAGGGTCCCAATCCCTAGTTGATGCCAGCATAACCTGATGACTTTCTAACATAGGGTCCCACTTCCTACTTGATGACAGCCTAACCTAATGACTTTCCAACATAAGGTCCCACTCCCTAGTTGATGCCAGCATAACCTGATAACTTTCCAATATAGGGTCCCACTCCCTAGTTGGTGCCCGCATAACCTGATGACTTTCAAACATAGGGTTCCACTCCCTAGTTGATGCCAGCATAAACTGATGACTTTCAAACATAGGGTCTCACTCCCTCGTTGATGCCAGCATAACCTGATGACCTTCCAATATAGGGTCCCACCTCCAAATTTATACTAGCATATCCTGATGACTTTCCAACATAGAGTCTAACTCCCTATTTGATTCTAGCATAACATGATGACTTTCCAACATATGGTCCGACTTCCTAGTTCATGCCAACATAACCTGATGACTTTCCAACATAGGGTATCACTCTTTTGTTGATGCCAGCATAAACCGATGACCTTCCAATATAGGGCTCCACTCCCTAGTTGATGCCAGCATATCCTGATGACTTTCCAACATAGGTTCTCACTCCCCAGTTGATGCCAGCATAACCTGATAACTTTCCAACATAGGGTGCCACTACCTAGTTGTTGCTAGCATAAGTTGAT
>NW_017681968.1:4896-6533 GCF_001879085.1 Nicotiana attenuata | reverse complement strand
CCTAGTTGATGCCAACATAACCTGATGACTTTCCAACATAGGGTATCACTCGTTAGTTGATGCCAGCATAACCTGATGACCTTCTAATATAGAGCTTCACTCCCTAATTGATGCCAGCATATCGTGATGACATTCCAACATAGGTTCCCACTCCCTAGTTGATGCCAGCATAACCTGATAACTTGCCAACATAGGGTGCCACTTCCTAGTTGTTGCTAGCATAAGCTGATGATTTTCCAACATAAGGTCACCACTCCCTAATTGATGCTAGTTTAACCTGAGGATTTTCCAACATATGGTCACCCCTAGTTGATTCAAGCATAACGTGATGACTTTCCAACAAAGGGTCCCACTCCCGGGTTGACGCAAGTATAACCAAATGTCTTTCTAACATAGGGTCCCACTCCCTAGTTGATGCCAGCATAACCTGATTACTTTCCAACATAGGGTTTAACTCCCTAGTTGGTGCCCGCATAACCTTTTGACTTTTCAACATAGGGTCCCACTTCCTAGTTGATGCATACATAACCTGATGACTTTCCAACATAAGGTCTCACTCCCTAGTTGATGCCAGCATAACCTGATGACTTTCCAACATAAGGTCTCACTCCCTAGTTGATGCCAACATAACCTGATAACTTTCCAACATAGGGTCCCACTCCCTAGTTGGTGCCCGCATAACCTTATAACTTTTCAACATATGGTCTCACTCCCTAGTTGACGCCAACATAACCTGATGACTTTCCAACATAGTGTCGCAATCCCTAGTGGATGCCAGCATAACCTGCTGACTTTCCAACATAGGGTCCCACTTCCTAATTGATGCCAGCATATCCTGAAGATTTTCCAACATTGAGTCTAACTCCCTATTTGATTCCAGCATAACATGACGACTTTCCAACATACGATCCCACTTCCTAGTTGATGCCAACATAACCTGATGACTTTCCAACATACCCGGGTATCACTCTTTAGTTGATGCCAGCATAACCTGATGACCTTCTAATATAGGGCTCGATTTCCTAGTTGATGCCAGCATATCTTGATGACTTTCCAACATAGGTTCCAACTCCCTAGTTGATGCCAGCATAACCTGATAACTTTCCAACATTGGGTGCCACTTCCTAGTTGTTGCTAGCATAAGTTGGTGATTTTCCAACATAAGGTCACCACTCCCTAGTTGATGCTAGCATAACCTTAAGATTTTCCAACAGATGGTCACCACTCCCTAGTTGATACAAGCATAACGTGATGACTTGTCAACAGAGGGTCCCACTCCCGGGTTGATGCAAGTATAACTTGATGTCTTTCTAACATAGGGTCCCACTCCCTAGTTGATGTCAGCATAACCTGATTACTTTCCAACATTGGGTTTAACTCCCTAGTTGGTGCCCTCATAACCTTTTGACTTTTCAACATAGGGTCCCACTTCCTAGTTGATGCTAGCATAAGCTGATGATTTTCCAACATAAGGTCAACACTCCCTAGTTGATCCTAGCATAACCTGAAGATTTTCCAACATACGGTCACCACACCCTAGTTGATGCAAGCATAACGTGATGACTTTCCAACATAGGGTCCCACTCCCGGGTTGATGCAAGCATAACCTGATGTCATTCTAACATAGGGTCCCACTC
>NW_017681968.1:0-2168 GCF_001879085.1 Nicotiana attenuata | reverse complement strand
CCACTCCCTAGTTGATGCCAGCATAACCTGATGACTTTTCAACATAGGGTCTCACTCCCTCGTTGATGCCAGCATAACCTGATGACCTTCCAATATGGGGTCTCACTTCCTAATTGATGCCAGCATATCATGATGACATTCCAATATAGAGTCTAACTCCCTATTTTATTCCAGCATAACATGATGACTTTCCAACATAGCGTCCCACTTCCTAGTTGATTCCAACATAACCTGATGACTGTCCAACATAGGGTATCACTCGTTATTTGATGCCAGCAAAACCTGATGACCTTCCAATATAGAGCTCCACTCCCTAGTTGATGCCAACATATCGTGATGACTTTCCAACATAGGTTCCCACTCCCCAGTTGATGCTAGCATAACTTGATAACTTGCCAACATAGTGCCACTTCCTAGTTGTTGCTAGCATAAGCTGATGATTTTCCAACATAAGGTCACCACTCCCTAGTTGATGCTAGTATAACCTGAGGATTTTTCAACGTATGGTCACCACTCCCTAGGTTATGCAAGCATAACGTGATGACTTTGTAACAAAGGGTCCCACTCCCGGGTTGACGCAAGTATAACTAGAATCTTTCTAATATAGGGTCCCACTCCCTAGTTGATGCCAGCATAACCTGATGACTTTCCAATATAGGGTCCCACTCCCTAGTTGGTGCCCGCAAAACTTTTGACTTTTCAACATAGGGTCCCACTTCCTAGTTGATGCATACATATCCTGATGACTTTCCAACATAAGGTCTCACTCCGTAGTTGATGCCAGCATAAACTGATGACTTTCCAACATACGGTAACACTCCCTAGTTGATGCCATCATAAACTGATGACTTTCTAACATTGGGTCTCACTCCCTCGTTGATGCCAGCATAACCTGATGACCTTCCAATATAGGGTCTCACTTCCTAATTGATGCCAGCATATCATGATGACTTTCCAACATAGAGTCTATCTCCCTATTTGATTCCAGCATAACATGATGACTTTCCACCAAAGCGTCCCACTTCCTAGTTGATGCCAACATAACCTGATGACTTTCCAACATAGGGTATCACTCGTTAGTTGATGCCAGCATAACCTGATGACCTTCTAATATAGAGCTTCACTCCCTAATTGATGCCAGCATATCGTGATGACATTCCAACATAGGTTCCCACTCCCTAGTTGATGCCAGCATAACCTGATAACTTGCCAACATAGGGTGCCACTTCCTAGTTGTTGCTAGCATAAGCTGATGATTTTCCAACATAAGGTCACCACTCCCTAATTGATGCTAGTTTAACCTGAGGATTTTCCAACATATGGTCACCCCTAGTTGATTCAAGCATAACGTGATGACTTTCCAACAAAGGGTCCCACTCCCGGGTTGACGCAAGTATAACCAAATGTCTTTCTAACATAGGGTCCCACTCCCTAGTTGATGCCAGCATAACCTGATTACTTTCCAACATAGGGTTTAACTCCCTAGTTGGTGCCCGCATAACCTTTTGACTTTTCAACATAGGGTCCCACTTCCTAGTTGATGCATACATAACCTGATGACTTTCCAACATAAGGTCTCACTCCCTAGTTGATGCCAGCATAACCTGATGACTTTCCAACATAAGGTCTCACTCCCTAGTTGATGCCAACATAACCTGATAACTTTCCAACATAGGGTCCCACTCCCTAGTTGGTGCCCGCATAACCTTATAACTTTTCAACATATGGTCTCACTCCCTAGTTGACGCCAACATAACCTGATGACTTTCCAACATAGTGTCGCAATCCCTAGTGGATGCCAGCATAACCTGCTGACTTTCCAACATAGGGTCCCACTTCCTAATTGATGCCAGCATATCCTGAAGACTTTCCAACATTGAGTCTAACTCCCTATTTGATTCCAGCATAACATGACGACTTTCCAACATACGATCCCACTTCCTAGTTGATGCCAACATAACCTGATGACTTTCCAACATACCCGGGTATCACTCTTTAGTTGATGCCAGCATAACCTGATGACCTTCTAATATAGGGCTCGATTTCCTAGTTGATGCCAGCATATCTTGATGACTTTCCAACATAGGTTCCAACTCCCTAGTTGATGCCAGCATAACCTGATAACTTTCCAACATTGGGTGCCACTTCCTAGTTGTTGCTAGCATAAG
>NW_017681967.1:0-10708 GCF_001879085.1 Nicotiana attenuata | reverse complement strand
TCTGTGTGATCTATGATTTCCTGTTTACTCCTTTCTCAACTGGCATGTTTCAGTTCCTATTATCTTACTTTGTCTTATAGTTTACTTCGACCTTAGCATCTTTTTTTGTCACTGCTTTCTCAACTGGCATGCTTTAAGTCTCTGTTACCCTATTCAATTCTATGTGCTTATTAGATTGAGATTTCAGCGTGCTTCTGTTTGCTATATGCCCATATGATTTCACCTAGTGACAAGGTTAACTAAGTTATCTCTAGTAATATGAGACCCTATGTAAACTATTGTGTGTTCCCTGTTCTGCAAACATGTAATATGTTGCCAACTCTGTCTATTAGTTCAAGTATCCTAGCTCTTTTGTGATTGCTTAAATGCTAGTACAGTATCCATGTCTGAATCAATACCAATCTGTTTGAACTATTTACTAAATAGGGATTCTGTTTGTTTTAAGTGAAATTATGTTTGCAGTCCTATAATCTGAATATGTCTGCTCCTAAAGATCAAACTGTTTTCTGAAATTGTCCCCCTACCGCCCTATGTACTGGTTTTCAGACTCCAACTTTTAGTTACCTATGTTCCTACCACCCCTAGTGTGAACACTGCCTAGGGTCCCTGAGACTCCTTTGAACTCTGACACATTGGGGCTGGTTTTCCAGTCTCATATGAATTCTGTGTTGAATGTATGGTTCTAGTGTGAGCATTGCCCGGGGTCCCCGAGGCTCTTTGGGAACTTTGACACACTGGAAGCTTGGTTTAAGGTATTGTGGATCACTGCTATTATTTCAGAGCTGTTGTGTTTGAAGGCCTGGTTCCCAGGTTTATATTGGGCCTGCTAAGGCTCCCTATAGTGTAATAGACACTGTTATGTAATTTATTCATTCTGGGCTGTAATAATCTTTATAATAAATAGATCTGGGGTTTATTAGTAAAAGTTGGGGGGGGGGGGGGGTTCTCTATATCTTTGTTTGAAACTCGGGTAGAAATCCTGCCCATAGGTTTATTGGTTTGATTATGTGAATGTTAGTACTTGTTTAGAGATCATGCCTACAGGATTTTCTGATTGCTTTGTTCCGTATTTCACTCGCATGCTAGAAATACTGTTTATAGGCCCCTTGCATTAGAAATCCTGTCCATAGGATCCCTAAACATTCTTAGCCTATATGCATTAGTGACCAGGTCTATAGGATTCTATCTGTTTGAATAATAGCCTTTCCTGGTAATGTGCTTGAAATTCTGCCCACATGTGATCGATAGATATCATGCCTATAGGAATAAAGTAATCAATTTCAAACCTAGAAATCATGTCTATAGGATTTAAACTAATAGATATCATGCCTATATGGTGAAATCAGTTGTATACTTAGAATCCCGCCTATAGGGGTTTAAACTAATTAGAAATCATGCCTATAGGGTCTAAAAGGGATAAAACCTGTCTTTATGAGTTAAAAATCAGTAATTCACTTAGAAATCACGTTATAGGTTGTAGATATCATTCCTATAGGGTTCTGTTAATTAGTTTTGAGTTCGATTAATTCTGGTTATCACTTAGGCAAATCCGTAGGGGTACTAATGATTCTGGGCCTAAAATTATGATATCTTACTGTCTGAAAATGCCCAGATTCAAGGTTTAATAAAATCAATAGCCAAATAGATAGGTCCAAATGCCCGCTTTAACAAACTGCTATCTTGCATTCTGTTTTTTTTGCTTATCTTGTTATCCTAACTATAGGATCTTAAATTAACAAAATCTGTTGATTTAACTGCGTGCATTTGTTGTCTACTTGTGGAGGTTTATATGGGTCCGTATTTTCTCCTTACATGATAGTCCTATTTGAATTTTGTTTGTCGCCTAGCTATTCTCATTTAAGAAACATAGGTCAGTCTAGAACCACCCTAAATAGAGGTCCTAAATACCTCCAGGACCATAGGAAAGGGACGGGTAGTGCACGCATAAGGCACGAGTTAGAAGCTACTAGAACGTTTAGGTAGCAACTGAAAGATAGTAATTGGGTAGTAAAGGAAATGATAGCCCATGCGCCAATGCTATGAATAAAACCCCGACTTGTGGGAATTGCAAAGCATTGCATGGAATGATCCTATAGGCTAAAAACTTAGGACCACCCCTATACTCCTGTGTAAAAAGTAAGTTGAGTATTGTGTTTGTCTAATTTGTTTCCTTCCTTTTTTAAGACTAATTCGCTTAATTTAAGTTCGGCTGCGACCCGCCGTTGTGGACCTCGAGGGGTGCCTAACACCTTCCCCTCAAGGTAATTTCGAGCCCTTGCCCGATCTCTGGTGATGTAAACTGGTTATATGTGTTAATTGCTTTAGGTTCCCTGATGCACCTTAATCCGTTAGGTGGCGACTCTTCAAATCCCTTACCCCATCCCAAAAGGAAAGGAGTTGTCCAGGAAATGTCGAAACCCGATTTCGCGAGAAAAAGGGGCGCGACAGCATGGCGACTCTGCTGGGGATATCTTTAGGCTCTTACCATAACAAACTTGTCTGTGAATTAGTCTTTAAGCATCTCTTTACTATTCCGTTAATTCTTACACACCCCTTCCCATTCTAAGTGGATTTATTTGCCTATCCTTATTCATTTTTGATTCCCCCCCCCCTCACTTTATCACTTTTACTATGGAAACTGACTTGTCTCCTTGTTTTCTTTTCTATAATGTCTTTACAATTATTAAATATCGCATTTCATCATTATTCATCATGCAAATACTTGACAACGTGTTGTTTTCTTTTTGCATAATTCCATGCTCAACATCATATTCCACTCGTGCGTTCTAATACCATAGTGGCACTTGATGAGTGTCCGCGCTCTTCCTAAAAACACCCTAAAATTCAGAAAGGCTTATTTGCGGTAAAACTAGTTGATCAGCGGTACAGTCGACGGTTTCGTGCCTTTCCCTCTCAAGTTGTCCGCTTGAGGGTACCGGTCTAGACTTCTATTGAAACCTTGCTATGATAATAAATGTACATGCATCGTGTTCAAACCTAGTCGGGGTTAATATGTTGTCCACATAATAACCCCCTGAGAAATCCTTGTCCAAAGTCCATCGGGATTTCTATAATCCCAATGGACGCAATCATGATATGTGCATTATTTGGAGAGATAAATGCCGACATGCTAATTGTTAATATGTAAATAGTCAAATCTGGAAGGGGCAAGGGTCTAACTCTGTTTGTTTTGCAGAAAATGAGGCACAGAGTCCCCAGGTTCGGCATGGTCCGAAGTATATCACCGTTGTTGTTGGACTGGTGGGAAAATCTTTCGCAAGCGACAAAAACCACGTGAAAAGGGTCCTTGGAAATCTACCTTCTTTATTGGACATCCAACCAAACAACATGTTGATCGAAGCTGCTACTATGTTCTGGGACGGAGAAAGAGCTGTATTCCGTTTTAGTGACATAGAAATGACTCCTCTCTTGGAGGAAATCGGAGGGTTCGCTGGATTACCATGGGATAGTCCCGGTTTGTTAGTACCAGAAAACCGCAGTACTAGGGGGTTTCTGAAAATGATGGGCCTGAGAAAGAATGAGGACTTGGAGTGCTTGAAGAAGTCTTACGTACCCTTTGACTTCCTCTATGAACGATACGGGCACAGCAGATCTTGCCGTATCTTTCATGACGAATTCTCCATCACTTCCCTAGGTTGGACTCAACGCAGGGTTTTGTATTCATCGTCTGCTTTCTGGGTATGTTGGTGTTCCCAAGTCAAGGGGACAGAATTAACACCAGGTTGGCCATGGTAACCAAAGCTTTAATGGAGGGGATTGAGGGACAAACCTATACTATTATCCCGATGATTGTAGTAGATATATACGGGGCCCTGGATCGTTGCAAGAAGGGGTTCAAACACTTTGAGGGTTGTAACTTGCTACTGCAGATTTGGTTGTTAGAACATCTTCAGAGGGGTTAACACCGTCAAGAGTTTCCACGGAGGCCATGGAACGATCACATCGTTTTCCACCATCCTAAAAGAATGACCTTTATTCCAGACTTGCACAGCCAGAGAACCTACATAATGGGCACAATTTTTCAACAATTTGACCGAGGACCAGGTTTACTGGATGTTCGAGTGGTTCCCTACCGATGAATTCATCATCAGATCCACGGATGTTCCGCACTTGGTGTTGATTGGGTTAAGGGGAGTATATCCCTATGCCCTTATCAGGGTTATGAGATAAGATGGTAGAAAACAAGTCATACCACGAGTCTCAGATATGAGTCATTACAGAGCCAATTTTCAAGGTGACGCCATTCCGTACAAATATGAGGCCCAGCAGATGTGGCATTTGAAGATTATCATGGAAAAGGATACCATCGAGCCAGATTGATATCACGCTGGTCATGCGTACTTCTACCCCTCATGGTTAGAAGATAACATAGTAGGAATATTCGAGCCAAGGGTTGGTCAAGGAAACAGGGTCATAGATGAAGTCGCTGAAGCACAATTGAAGTATGAGAGGCTACGCAAAAGGGTCCTTGAATCCGAAGCCAAGCATCTGGAGCAACACAAGTTCGACATGGAATCAATCAACGAGTGGAAAGAAATGGCTACAAGTTCAGCAGAAAGGTCGGAGTACTTGGAGCAGGGTCTAATAGAACTAGAAGGGAAGATGAGGAAAAGGGTCGTAGATTGTAAGAATGCAGAAGGCAACGAATGAGGGCATCTAGCAAGGGCATACCTGCTGCTGGACATGCACGACCTGGGGAATCTGATCGATGGAGCCAAGAGGACCAAATATAGGGAAGGTCCCTCCAGGACCAAGTAAATTAGGTTTATCTGTTTTGAGTCATTTTTGAATTCAAATGTAATAAGGCAGATGCCATTAGTAACTCATTTATTTTTGTTTTTTAGGTTCGACTTATTGCATTAATGAAATGAGGCATTATCGGCATTAAATCTCTCCAAATCAACTTGTTGCTAGGCCTACCTCGGGCACAACGAGGTTCCCTGAATTAGGACGCGAATTTACGTCTCTGCAATATGTGTTTAAATCCTGCAAATGTTTTTCAGAATCCTTACTAACTTGTCTACCTTTTGTTTTTTTCNGTCTCTGCTAATATGTGTTTAAATCCTGCCAAATGTTTTTCAGAATCCTTACTAACTTGTCTACCTTTGTTTTTTTCCTTTATTGTGATTATTCCTATCCCCTAAGGTTTTAGTTCGCACATACTGGCATCGTCGGCATATCACACCAGATCTAGAGGCCCTCCACCTCTTCCTCCTCCGAGTAATCTGAAAACCAAAGGAAAATCTAAGATGGATGATATGAGTGGTATCCAAAAAGAAAATGCTAAGAATGTTGAAAACTTCAGACGGTCGAAGTACTCCGGACCTAGAATGATTTGGTCCTACGATTGGAACAGAAAATACTAGAATTGCAAGGAGAACTTGAGCAGGTCCGCAACTTGGCAAACCTCTTCCTCACCCTAAATGTCCCAGACGTTAACCAACAAAATGCTCAAAACCTAGCACCTCCTCAAAACACACGTCCACAAAATCCTCCCGCACCCCATCAATACGCAACTCCTCCCCAAAATCCTAACCCTCCACCAATTCCCACTCCCCCTCAGCACCAATATCTTCCTACCCAATACCCACAAACCACTTACCATACTCCCCAAAATATCCCGCAGCCCATTCCTGATCCGCAAAACTCCACTAACGATCACCACTACACTCCAACCCCTAGCACCCACCAAAACAATCCCATATACGTGGAAACCTTACCTCACTCTACTCAACCAACATCATATGCTCTAGAATTTGCCGATAAGGACCTGCTCATTAAGAACATGGCCGAAGAGCTCAAGAAACTCACGAGCCGAGTCCAGGGTATTGAAGGAGGCAAAGGAATTGAAGGTCTGAAATGAAGATTTGTGCATTCAGCCAGACGTAGAACTGCCAGAGGGTTACAAACCTCCTAAGTTCGAAATGTTTGACGGAATGGGTGACCCGAAGGTACATTTGAGAACATACTGTGATAAGCTCGTGGGTGTTGGGAAAGATGAAAGGAAAGGATTCGCATGAAGTTGTTCATAGGGAGTCTCACTGGAGCTGCCCTATCTTGGTATATCAGCCAGAATCCCAAGAAGTGTGTTAATTGGGTAAGCATGGCATCAGACTTCATAGATAGATTCAGGTTTAACACAGAGAATGCACCGGATATCTTCTAGATACAAAATCTAAAGAAGAAACCAACAGAGACTTTCCGCGAGTATGCTACTCGATGGAGGTCATAAGCTGCATGTCAGGCCGGCATTAGAGGAAGAGCAGATGAACAAATTCTTCATCAGGCCCAGGATCCCCAATACTATGAAAGGTTAATGGTCATCAAAAATCACAAATTCTCCGACATCATCAAACTCGGAGAAAGGATTGAAGAACGGATCAAGAGTGGGATGGTGACCAGTTTCGAGGCATTGCAGGCCACGATCAAAGCATTACAGTCAGGGGGAATATCATAGAAGAAAGAAGTAGGGGCAGTAATGGTGGCCCAAGGTCCAAAATCTCCACTCACATACCAAACACCTCCACCCACATACCAACCTTCACCTCCCATATATACTCAACAAGCTACCATATATCACACTTATAATACCCAGCCAACCTATTACCATTCACCTCCAACCTGTCAAAACTATCCAAAACCCAGACCCAATTTTGATCGCAGGACCCAGACAATACACTCTTATTGCTGAACCCATTGACCAACTATATGAAAGATTGAAGTCTGCAGGATATGTCACCCCCATTCCTGCTGTTGCGATGGAAAACGCCTCCCAGTGGGTCAACCCAAACAAAGCCTGTGCATACCATTCTGGCATGAAAGGGCATACTATCGATAAATGTCCCACCCTGAAAGATAAGATTCAAACCCTGATTGACACCCAAGTCATACAAGCAAAAGAAGCCGCGCGAAATGTCCGCAACAATCCCCTCCCAGATTATAGGGGTGAAGGAGTCAATGTGATAAAAACAGATGAAGATTGGGATCCTGAGGGGTCGATTGGGCTTATTCGGGAAGGTGATGACCCGAAATCTGCAGTCACACTCACTCCTATTGTGGTACAGATACATCCGCCAGTCAAAGTTGAAGTAGCCGCACCAGTCCCGTTCGAAATTAAAGTAACAGCACTTGTGACTACACCAGCTCCATTTGAAGTAGAAGTATCCACACCCTTCACTGTGACAGTAGCACCCACACCTCCTTTCAAGTCCAACGCCATACCCTGGGGTTACATTGCCGAAGCTAGGAGAAAAGGAAAGGCAAAGATGGAAGAATCTGGTGCCGCAGAGGGAATGAATAGAACTAGAAGGATCTATACACCCGAAAATCTAGGAGGAACAAGCAAGGAAGCAGCTACCAAACAACCCGTCATTGAAACTGGTCCAGACGATCTTTGGAAGAAAGTACAGGCAAGGGAATACTCTATCGTCGATCATCTGAACAAGACTCCCGCCCAAATATCCATCCTGTCGCTATTATAAAATTCGGAGGCGCATAGGAGTGCTCTGATGAAGGAATTTAATGAAGCTTACGTACTCAACAACATCACCGGTAGGGAGATGGCCAACATGGCAGGGCAAGTACAGAAGAGTCACAAGATCACCTTCCACGAGGATGAGCTACCACCTAAAGGATTAAGTCACAACAGGGCACTACATATCACAGTACAGTTTGAAGACAAGTTCATCGCCAGGGTCTTAATAGATGGAGGTTCAAGCCTCAACATTTGTCCATTGAATACCCTGAAAAGGTTGGGCAAAGATTTCCATGAGATACGAGCAGGAAGTATGAACGTGAAGGCATTCGATGGGTCTCAAAGGGCCACGATTGGGGAGATTAACCTTTGTCTGCAGATGGGCCCAACCTGGTTAGATGTTGAGTTCCAAGTACTAGACATATCTGCTACATACAATCTTCTATTGGGTCGAACCTGGATACATGCCCTTGGAGCTGTAGCTTCCACGCTACACCAGGCCGTGAAGTTCGAATGGAACCATCAGGAGGTAATCATTCACGGAGATGGAAGTAACCCCATTTACACCAGTCAAACTGTTCCGGTTGTCGAGAATAGAAGAAGGCTGGGTGGAGAAACTTATCACCGCATTGAGCATGTCAACGCAATCGAGAAAGATAAGTGGTGGAGCAACAACATAGAAAGCATACTGGCATGGTCTGGGTATGAACCCGGCAAAGGGCTTGGGAAGAAACTCCAAGGCATTACCAAACCAATACAGTTGAAACGTCACGGCATAACTTTTGGGATGGGATACCCATACACCTGGCAAGAATATAATGATTGGTCGCCACCATGGCGTGGTCCTTATTAACCTCTCGAGCAGCCAGTGCCACATCTGAGTCAAACTTTTCACCAGGCTGATACAATATGGGGATTCGCAGAGGAGGAAGCTTTGGCTGGGTTAAGGAATTTGTTTCTAGAAGACGAGAATATGGATTGCAATGTGATAGTTGAGGAGGAGGAGGAAGAAGGCCTCACCATTCAGACCGTGGAGAAGGGAGCCGTTCTCAAGAATTGGACTGCCACACCATCCGGGGCCCGTCTAGTTCCTGGGTAGCTTGGCAATTAGCCTGACCTGTTTTAATAGCCATCTTAGGCATTTAAGATATTTTCAGTATTTTGTTTTGAAGATGCATTTTGTTTCGAAATAATTGCTCGAGTCATCGATCCGTACCTGTTTTGGATATTTTCAAAATTTAATTAATGCATTGTTCTTTAGTATTTACTATTATCTTCTACATTTTTTTCTTCTAAAGCATTATTATTACTTTTCATGATAAACCAATGACTGTGACATGTAATGAGAAAACGCGATATGAGGATAGTGATTCAAAAGAGGAAGATGAAATGCCTGAGGAAGTTGTCAGAGAGGTTAAGAATTTTGAGAACAAACCTAATCCCAACCGTGACGAAACCGAGGCAATCAATTTGGGAGATGCCGAAACCGTCAAGGAGACTCGCATAAGCATTCACCTATCACCGTCAGAAAAAAAAAGAATACACTTATTTCCTGAAAGAATATGAGGATATTTTTGCATGGTCATATGATGACATGACAGGCCTGAGCACATCCATAGTGGCTCATAAGTCGCCTATCAATCCAATGTGTCCGCTGGCGAAACAGAAACTCAGAAAGTTCAAACCATACATGAGCCAAAAGATCAAGCAAGAAGTCACTAAGCAGATCAAAGCCAAAGTCCTTAGGGTAGTTGAGTACCCAACTGGCTAGCCAACATCGTACCAGTTCCGAAGAAAGATGGGAAAGTAAGGGTGTATGTTGACTATCGGGATTTAAACAGAGCAAGTCCCAAGGACGATTTCCCGTTGCCAAATATACACATTCTGATCGACAATTGCGCCAAACATGAACTCCAATCCTTTGTAGATTGCTTCGTGGGTTATCATCAGATTTGGATGGACGAAGAAGATGTAGAGTAAACAACCTTCATTACACCATGGGGAGTGTAGTGCTACAAAATGATGCCATTCGATCTAAAGAATGCTGGGGCTACCTACATGAGAGCCATGACGACCATCTTCCATGATATGATACACAAGGAAATAGAGGTGTATGTTGACGATGTCATCATCAAATCCAAGAGGGCCACAGATCATATAGTAGACTTAAGGAAGTTCTTTGACAGTCTAAGAAGGGTACAATTTAAAATTGAACCCCGCAAAATGTGCATTCGGGGTTCCTGGAGGAAAATTATTGGGATTCATTGTCATCCGTCGAGGAATCGAGTTGGACCCATCTAAAGTTAAGGCTATCCAAGAATTACCACTACCGAAGAGCAAAAAGGACGTGTTGAGCTTCCTGGGACGTCTCAACTATATCAGCCGCTTCATAGCATAGTCCACAGTAATACGTGAACCCATCTTCAAAATGTTGAGAAAGGATGCTGAAACTAGTTGGACTGGAGATTGTCAAAGGGCTTTTGACAAAATCAAGGAATATTTGTCCACGCCACCAGTCCTAGTCCCGCCAAAACCCGGGAAACCTTTGCTATTCTATCTGCCGTATTAGATGGTCCTTTCAGCTGTATTTTGGGACAACATGACGAACAGGAAGAAAGGAGCAAGCCATGTATTACTTGAGTAAGAAGTTCACACCTTACGAAGCACGGTATTCTCTGCTAGTACGCACTTGCTGTGCTTTGACATGGATAGCTCAGAAATTGAGGCATTACTTCTGCGCCTATACCACATACCTCATATCCAGGATGGACCCTCTGAAGTACATCTTTCAGAAGCCCATGCCAACCGGGAAGTTAGCCAAGTGGCAGATATTGTTAAGTGAGTTCGATATCATCTATGTAACTCAGAAGGCAGTCAAAGGACAAGCATTGGCGGACCATCTTGCTGAAAATCCTGTGGGAGGAGAATACAAGCTATTAAAAACGTATTTTCCTGATGAAGANCCTGAATTAGGACGCGAATTTACGTCTCTGCAATATGTGTTTAAATCCTGCAAATGTTTTTCAGAATCCTTACTAACTTGTCTACCTTTTGTTTTTTTCCTTTATTGTGATTATTCCTATCCCCTAAGGTTAGTTCGCACATACTGGCATCGTCGGCATATCACACCAGATCTAGAGGCCCTCCACCTCTTCCTCCTCCGAGTAATCTGAAAACCAAAGGAAAATCTAAGATGGATGATATGAGTGGTAT
>NW_017681966.1:0-10710 GCF_001879085.1 Nicotiana attenuata | reverse complement strand
CAGGGGTTTTGTTTGGGTTTGGGTAGTAATTTCAGGGGGGTGCTAAGGGTAGTTTAGGCATGGAAAAAGGGTAGTTTCATTAGAAATAGTGATTTCAGAATTAATACAAGGGTAATTTAGGGATTCTAAGGGTAGGAAAATCAGAATAGAACCCCCTAGGACTTTCTGGAAGGGGTTTTAAACTGAAATTCAGTAAACTCAGGGTAGTTACTTGTGTAACAAGTCAGAAAATAAGGGGTAAAAATAGAATTAAAATAGGGACTAATGGGTAAAGTGAAAATCTGAAATTGGACCCTAAGTTTGCCTATAAATAGGCATTCATTTGCCTTGTATAACAAGTTTTGGAGCCTCTAAAAAATTCCCTCTCATTGTTCACAAGTTTCAGATCTGAAATTTGAAATCCAAACTCCAAATCTTCAAAAAAAATCCAAAAAAGAAAACAAGCAAAAACGACAGAAATTCCAGAAAAATATTGTTGCATTGAGTTCCTTAGATCAATTTCGAGTTTGAGCAACTATTTCGGGTCTCTAGCTTAATTTAAAGAGGAGAATGGCTTGAAATTCCTTGTGTTTTGGCTGCTGAAGTTTCAGAGGGTATTTCTGGGTTTAATTTCGAGTCTGTGTGGTATTATTCAAGTTGTTTGGGTTGTTTGATTGGTTGATTTAGTGTTAAAACGTTTCCTGGTTTTGGAATTGGAATCTGCTGTGGCTTGCTGGTATACTTCTGCTGATTTGCTACTGTAGCTGACTCCTATTTCTCATCATCTTACTCAATTCCAGGTACGCAATTGTAACTCTGATAATTGTGAGCTGAAAACGTGAAGAATGTATCCATGTGGAGAATTGAAGCACAAGTGTTGATTTAGTTTATTTCCTGATTCGTGTACTCAGACATTTAGTGCAATAATGTTATTTAGGTCATTGTTTATATTGTACTAATATGGACTGTACTGGACTATTTAGACTATTAGGCTTGTGATTGTTCATCCAAAATATTAGCCTTGAACTAGCATAGTTTAATTAATTGTGTTAGTTTGACTTTTAAAATCAGGAGAATATTGTGGACTTGAGATTAATTCTGGCATTAGTGTGTATGCTCATATCAAGGACAACTTCAGGCCCAGTAAATATTTTGTGGTAGTGTAGTACTTTAGTATCTAAAATCAGTAATCGTAGGTGTAATTACTCAGTACATCTTCGCTACACTAAGTCCCTGAATTTAGCAAGAGTAGTTTGTTCCATGTTAATTCGGTGAATCCTATATGAACACGCAGCAAAGTTTAAAACGTGACTTGAGCATGAAACTGGAGTCTGTTAACTAGTAGTTCGTTGATTTGAATGGGTATACCTTGTTTCCTTTGTTTTAAAAATCATTGAATACCATTAGAACAATGTGAAATAAGTTCAGAAGCTATTAGGATCCCATTGGGTTTTCTATTTTGATTTGGAATCTGTTGATGGATCAAGGCTCAACAGCCTGTGTTGATCGAGTTGGGCCTCAGTTCTGCTAAAGCCCATCCCAGCTCTAGTCCTAATTCGTTTCTCATTTGGGCCTGTGCAAAGGCCCATAACTGGTCTACAGCCCTTTTAAAAATAAAGCTGGATTGAAACTCCACCTCTCCGGGCTAATATCGAAGCCCAGTGACCTGAATTTTGCGAGTAGGCTAATAACTAATTAAGTAGGGCCTTTCCTTTTATTTTTAGAGACAATACATGATAGAAAATTGTAGATTACTTTAGGTTTGCCTTTAATAAAAAATGAGACGAGCCTCGCCGCACAAAACATATAAAATTGCGGGGCCCTCGATAAATGTTTATACAACAATACTTAGACTTCGGGACGAGCCGTTTAGCGAATTTCACGGTTTTCCCCAAAGATGATAACGCGTAGTTGCTTTAGGCGCGTATTTTAATAATATTACTTTCCTAAATTCGGGTGCACATTTATGTGACCCAAATCCAAATCTCAACGAAGTCGAAATGTGTTAACAATCACGGGTGCACTGGTGCGACGTGGTTCGAGATGCATTTTCACGACGTTGCAATTCTTATAAAAAATAAAAAATAATAAAAGCGGTTTACTAATGAAAGCACATGAGTTTGGACATGTTTTGAAATCAGATAAAATCAAATACAACAGTTGAGCGACCGTGCTAGAACCACGGAACCCGGAAATGCCTAACACCTTCTCCCGGGTTAACAGAATTCCTTACTCGGATTTCTGGTTCGCGGACTGTTAACAGAGTCATAATTTCCTCGGATCGGGATTCGACCGGTGACTTGGGACACCATTAATCTCCCAAGTGGCGACTCTGAATATTAATAATAAATCCCGTTCCGATTGTCCTTTAATTGGAAAAACTCCTTTACACCCTCACAGGTGTAGAAAAAGGAAGTGTGACACAAGTAAAAGTGAAACATATATTTTTAATATAGTGGACAAAGTAAAAATGAATGAAGTAAATAATCATTAAATATTAATTTTTTCTTTGATAAAAAGTCAATACTTAAAGTGTTAGTTTACCAATTCATGTAGAAGAAAATAATACATTTCAAATAGTATATCAGAAACATGTTTCTACAAAATCCAAGAGATATGGGAGGTACTGCTATACAGTGATTTCTGTCTGGAGGTTTTCGTAATTACTCTTTATCGAGAAAAGGTAGAAAGAATAAGGTGACAAAAATTTTATTTTAAAAAACAAGATATTGAAACACTCAATAAAAAAACAGTAAATTATGTTTATGAGAAATGGAGCATTAACATGGTACGATTGGCCGTATAATGAAGAATTGACTTAATTTTACATTAAGAATTTTCTTAAAATAATTATGTCACATAAAGCGAGGAAATAAACATAATTGACCAAATGAAAGAATTTAGTATTTATGGGGTTTTAAGATGGACGGAAAAATCAATTGAACAATCCTAAAAGGCAGTCTTATGGCATGTTTGCGCAAGCTGGACAATTTTGCTTAATTTGAGAAGTGCTTTTTCCAAAAGTGTTTTTCGAAAAAATATTTTCGGAGAAAAGCAGTTTGTGTTTTGCTAATTAATATGAAAAACACTTTTGAGCAATAATTTATGTTTGACCATACTTTTCAAAAAGTTTTTTTAAGTATCAAATTACAAATAAGTACATTGTATTGGGAAAATTTGAGTTTACATATTGAAGTGATTGAAAGATGACATGTCATGACATGAAGGCTGGTCAAAGAGTGATGATTAGCAAAGAGGCACGAGTTGTAACAGATACGAGCAGAGGCACAAGAAGAGGCACGACCAGTTATTCAAAAGACTCAATGCTCGTACCTATTTAAATCCAAAAAACAAGGAGAATGAATCTGACAACACAAGAGAGTACAGATACAGTATTTAATAAGCATTAAATACTAAAAAAGTTAGAGAATCTGTATTAAATTACAATGATTATGTAACGTAGCATTTAATGCCTTTAATTGTCCATAATAGCCTTATTATGACAAAGGCAATATGTGTATCTTAGAGATAGCTATAAAAATGAGAAGACTGGTCATTTGTAAGGACACAAAAAAAATATCAACTGAATATACTGATTTACTTTGTTTTCTGCTATCAATCTTATTGTTATCAAAATCAATTTCTTCTGTTCATTTTCGATTATCAGTAACCCAAGTTCTTCTAAAAATAAAGCTTTGACCGAAATTCTATTTTTTTGTTAAACAAATTGGTTTTGTTACCGGAAATCTGATAATCTATTCTTTCTTAGTCTAACCTTTTTTGCATCAACAACCATGTCAAACGTTAATGACAACAACCAAGGAATCCAAGTAAACCAAGGAAACCCTCAACTCTAGGGGAATTCACAAGATGACCGCACCCCGATTCCTTCTCCACAAAGCTCCCCTCGGCGGTCTCGAGAAGGCACTCCTGATGGGTCGCATTCAAATACAAATGCTCAATTTGAAAACGATGAAGCTATTAATGAAGCTCTGCAAAAGCTAATCGCTCAACAGGTCAATAAAGTTCTTGAAGCCTTTGCCAGTCAGTTACCTGTTGCACCACCAACACCAATTCCAAATACCAACACCTTGGAAAACCCTCGTTCTGGGCTTGCTAATTCAGGCAGTGGTGGAATCCCCAGCGAGTCACGAGATGGAGAACAGGTAACTTAGTTAATTCTGATTTACAAAATTTAGTATTAACATTGCAGAAACAGCTCAAAGAGCAAAGCGACCGCATAGAACAAATACCTGGAGTACCGCCTGTAATCAAAGGGATAGATATAGACAAATATTCACAACAACCTTGGAAGCCAAGTGCAACTCCTCTCCCAATTCCAAAGAAATTCAAAATACCCGATATTCCAAAATACGATGGAACAACTGATCCACAAGACCACGTGATTGCATTCACAACTGGCGTAAAAGGCAACGACCTGACCAAATAAGAAATCGAATCAGTATTGGTCAAAAAATTCGGTGAAACACTCACTAAGGGAGCATTAACATGGTATTCTCTTTTACCTGAATATTCCATAAATTCTTTTGCTGAGCTTGCAGATTCGTTTATCAAAGCACATTCGGGAGCTCAAAAAGTCGAAAAAAGAATGGAGGATATTTTCAAAATCAAGCAAGGGGATCAGAGTTGCTTAGAGAATTCATGGATAGGTTCCAGCATGAAAGAATGACGTTACCACGAGTACCAGACAATTGGGCAGCTATAGCCTTCACTAGCAATTTGAATGAAAAATGCTCAGAAGCCACGAGGCGACTCAAGGAAAGTCTTCGTGAATTCCCAGCAACAACATGGAATGACGTATACAATAGGTATAGCACGAAGCTAAGGATAGAAGAAGATATTATCTCACGGTCTCAAAAAGAGGAAAGGTTAAGTTCGAGACGGGCGGAAACCGAAAAAAGGTTCGATAAAAACAGGTACGAACCATATATGGGACAAGCGGGAAGAGATGCACAATCAAAATAGGACAATTCAAGGTACGATCATAAATCGAGGAATAGAGAGTCGGGCTCATCATCAAGATTTGGGAATGATCGAAACACGCGAGAGTCGCGGGACGATGATAGAAACTTGAAGGCAAGATTTGGCGGTTATAATTTTAATGTAAGCACTTCCGAGCTCGTAGTTGTTTTAAGAAGCATGGGTGACAAGGTGCGGTGGCCAAAAGAAATGAGATCGAATCCAAACAGGCGCACTCCCGATCACTGGTGCGAATTTCACAATGATCATGGTCATAAAACGGCAGATTGTAGGTTGCTACAAGGAGAAGTCTATCATCTATTGAAGCAAGGGTATCTCACTGAACTATTCAGGGAGAAAGGTAAGCAAGCATACATGAAGAATAGGCAGGAGCCCCCTAAACAGCCTTCTCCTAAAAGGACCGTTAATGTTATACGCGGAGGGGAAGAAATCAATGGTGTGACGTACACAGCAGCCAATAAAGTTTCCAAAGTCACAATTACCCACGGGAAGCGGGTGCGACATGTCTTAGAGGAAGAAAGTATTATATTTGATGATGCAAACGCGGATGGCGTATTATCTCCACATAACGATGCACTGGTGATATCTCTACTTATACATGATACTAATGTGAAATGAGTTTTGATTGATCCAGGTAGTTCCGTGAACATTATTTTGCTAAGAGTACTACACGAGATGCAAGCTGAAGATAAATTAGTACCATAGGCGCATACTTTGTCTGGATTCGACAATTCCAGCATCGTAACGAAAGGAGAGGTAATACTTACCACATTTGCAGAAGGAGTTGTCAAGGATACAAAATTTCAAGTGGTAGATATAGAGATGGCTTACAATATGATTCTCGGGAGACCATGGATCCACGAGATGGATGCTGTTCCGTCGACCTTACATTAAATTTCCATCACCGTGGGGGATATGTCAAATCCGTGGGGATCAACAGACATCCAAGAGCATTAACTCTGTTGCAGATTCAAGTATGAGAAACGAAGAAAAATAGCAGTTACAGAATCCAGTTGAGGGTACCACAACACAAATCTCAACTGAACAAGGGCGAACAGATGTAAACTCAAGGCCTGATGCCATTCAAGAACTAGAGGAAAACGAAAATATCAAAACAACAATTGAAGGGCTGGAGGCTGTAGTGTTGTCTACACAATGGCCTGAAAGGAAAGTCTACGTAGGGGCCAATCTAAGCCAGGATATGAAAGGTAAGTTGATTGAATTTTTGTTTGCTAACGTGGATTGTTTTGCTTGGTCCATTCTGATATGACAGGAATACCATCGGAGGTAATGACTCACAAATTAAATGAAGACCCATCATATCCGCCTGTCAAACAAAAGAAGAGAAAGCAAGGAACTTTCAAGAATCAGGTGATTCAAGATGAGGTTCAAAAATTACTAAAAATTGGGTCTATCCGCGAGGTAAAGTATCCTAACTGGTTAGCCAATACTGTTGTGGTACCGAAGAAGAATGGCAAATGGCGAGTTTGTGTAGATTACACAGACCTTAACAAAGCTTGTCCTAAAGATTCTTTTCCATTACCATATATAGATCAACTAATTGATGCTACTGCAGGGCATGAGTTGTTAAGCTTTTTAGATGCGTATTCAGGATACAACCATATCAAAATGGATCCTATAGATGAAGAAAAAACTTCATTTATAACAGACAGGGGGACTTACTGTTATAAAGTAATGCCCTTTGGTCTTAAAAATGTTGGTGCAACATATCAAAGACTAGTGACCAAAATGTTTCAAGAACATTTGGGAAAAACTATGGAGGTCTATATAGACGATATGCTCGTTAAAACTCAACATTCAGGGGATCATATATCAAACTTGTCTGATACGTTTCAGATTTTGCGAAAATTCAATATGAATTTAAATCCTGAGAAATGTGCATTCGGTGTTGCATCAGGTAAGTTTTTGGGTTTTCTTGTTTCTAACCGTGGTATTGAAGTAAATCCCGCACAGATTAAGGCCATTGAAGAAATCCCTAACATGCTTACAAGTAAAAAAGAAGTGCAGAGGTTGACAAGAAGGATTGCAGCCTTGGGGAGATTTATTTCCAAATCATCAGAAAAGTGCTTTAAATTCTTTTTAGCTCTTAAAAAGCAAGATCAGTTTGAATGGACTGAGGAATGTCAACAGGCACTCAAAAATTTGAAGACATACTTATCAAATCCGCCACTGCTCGCTAAACCAAAAGTTGGGGAAAGATTGCTCATCTACCTTGCTGTCTCCGAAGTAGCGGTAAGTGCTGTGTTAGTTCGTGAAGATCAAGGTAAACAATCTCCGATTTATTATGTTAGCAAATCTTTATTAGATGCGGAGACGCGGTATCGACAATTAGAAAAGCTTGCAGTTGCACTAATCATGGCATCTGGAAAATTAAGGCCTTATTTTCAGTGTCAACCTATTTCTGTAGTAACTGCTTATCCATTACGCAATATATTACACAAACATGAGTTGTCAGGTAGGTTAGCCAAATGGGCTATAGAATTAAGTGAATATGACATCACATACCAGCCTAGAACCGCGATAAAATCTCAAGTGTTAGTGGATTTTTTGGCTGATTTTAGCCAAGGAATGCAATTAGAAGCAGAAAAAGAATTACAGGTGTTCAACGGATCTAATCCGGGAATTTGGACCTTATTTACTGATGGTTAATCTAATGTGAAGGGTGCAGGCTTAGGAATTGTTTTGGTACCACCTACGGGTGAGACCATTCGACAAGACATTAAATATTATTCTATAACTAACAATGAAGCAGAGTATGAAGCTGTGATTGCAGGTTTAGAACTGGCACGGAACTCGGCATTAATCAGATTGTAATCGAAAGCGATTCGCAGCTTGTGGTTAACCAAATGCTGGGGACTTATACAACCAGGGAAGCACGAATGCAACAGTATTTAGAGAAGGTACGGGATCTGATCAGGCGATTCCAAACCTGAAAAGTTATGCAAATACCAAGAGATGAAAATGTCGAGGCGGACGCCCTATCCAATCTCGCATCTGCGGCAGATGTGGCAAGCAATGAAAATGCTTCCGTAATTCATTTGTTTCATTCAGTACTCGATCCAGATAAAAATGAGGTAAATTTTAATAACTTAACCTGGGATTGGAGGAACGAGATTGTTGCTTTTTTGCAGTATGGAACCGTCCCTGAAGATAAGAAAAAAGCTCACGCGCTTCGGAAAAAGGCTGCTCGATATTGTTTAAAGCAAGGCAATCTTTATCGAAAAATGTTCGGTGGTCCCTTAGCAAGATGCCTCGGGCCTTCTCAGACAGAATATGTAATGAGAGAAATACACGAAGGGCATTGTGGAAATCACGCAGGAGGAAGATCACTGGTAAGAACCATGATTAGGGCAGGTTATTATTGGCCTAAAATGGAAGAAGAAGCGGAAAATTTCGTGGCTAAATGTGATAAATGTCAAAGATACGGTAATAACATGCATAGACCTGCGGAGTTGTTACATCCGGTTATTGCACCGTGGCCTTTTATGAAATGGGGGATGGATATCGTGGGTCCACTACCACAAGCAAAAGGACAGGTAAAATTTTGGCTTGTACTCACTGACTATTTTACTAAATGGGTGGAAGCAGGAGCATTCAAACAGGTGCGGGAAAAAGAAGTTAGAGATTTCATTTGGCGAAATATCATATGTCGATTCGGTGTGCCAAAGGAAATCGTGTGTGATAATGGCCCTCAATTATAGGCGCACAAATCACTGAGTTTTTTCAAAGTTGGCAGATCAAAAGGATTACATCCACACCTTATCATCCGGTGGGTAATGGCCAAGCTGAGTCAACAAACAAAGTCATTATCAACAATTTAAAGAAGCGTTTAGAGGAATCCAAAGGTAATTGGCCAGAATTGCTACCTGGTGTTTTATGGGCATACCGCACAACAACAAAAACAAGTACGGGAGAAACACCATTCCCATTGGTTTATGGAGCTGAAGCTTTAATTCCAGTTGAGATAGGAGAGCCAAGCACGAGGTTTACACAAGCATCAGAAGAATCCAATGACGAAGAAATGCGCATAAACCTTGATCTACTTGAAGGAAAAAGGGAAGCTGCATTAATAAGAATGACAGCACAAAAGCAGGTCTTGGAACGATACTACAATCGCAAAGCGCGCTTAAGATACTTCAAGATTGGGGACTTCGTGCTCAAAAAAGTTTTTCAATCTACGAAGGCAACTAATGCGGGAAAATTGAGTCCAACCTGGGAAGGACCCTACAGGATTCATGGTATCGCAGGAAAAGGAGCATACGAGCTGGAAACGATGGATGGCAAGATACTACCTTCACATTGGAATGCCGTTCACTTGAAGAGATACTATTTCTAAGGAATACCCACGGTCAGGTATCCATACTTTTAAATTATATTTTTGAATTGTTAAAATTTTACTAACGATTTTAGATGATAGGCAAAAAGCTAACCCGTACTAAATGATGAGTCACGACCCGCAAGACACGTGGAATCAATTTTCCCGATCTAGGGTTACAATTATTCTGATAGGAATTGAAACGAGTTAAGCAGTCTTCATCTATAATCGCACCTCCACGTCCCGTATGTTTTTCCTTTTCAGGGAAAGGACCAAATGGGAGGAACAATCAAGTGCTCGAAACTTCATACTTCAAAGCTCAAACACTTGGGGAACTATATAATATACATAGACATGTGTATAAAGAAGGCAAAGAAGATTGGGAAATAATCAAAGATCAAGCTTGAGAAGTTCACTCATTGAATGAGTCAAGTGCAGAGCAAAGTCACGAGCTAAGGCCAAAGAAAAACCTTATTATAGTTAGGGTAAAGGCATTGTACTGAAACGGGTTATAAATAAAAACCTTGTGTTCATTTTCTTTTTTGAAATCTGTTACAAGAAAAACAGTTACGAGAAAGTTATAGAAGTAATTCAAATACATGTAAAGTGTTATCCAAAACTAGATAAAGTTTAAATAAAAACTTGTCAAAGTTATTTCAAGAAACATGTATATTCCTATTTCTTTTATCGTATATTAACAACATTATGAAGTTGAGACGTCTTCTTCATCAAGTGTCGAATATAAAAGGGCCCTCTTTTATAAAATTCATGATTAATTCAAGTATTCATGAAGCTAAAAAAAACATAAGCATTTTTTAAAAGTAAAAATGCAAGTTATTCAGTAAGTCCTTAAAAATAAAGGCAAGAATAAACAAAACAGAAGTTCAAACAGCAACAGAAACTTCTTAATATTAAAAAAGTTTAGACTAAGTATGAACTTAGTCATAAACCAAAAGTTGTTTATACAAAGTTCCTCATAAAAGGTCTGGGGACTTAACGTTTTTAACAAACCCTTAGAAAGACCAAGGGTTACAACCACATATCACCAAAAAGAAAAAATAACAACAAAGGAAGTCAAACAACATAAACTTTTCACTGAGAAGTTGAAGGAACTGAAGCAGGGACATCAACAGCAGTAGGCTCAACTTGACTTGAAGGAGTGGGGATACCCGTATCATCTTCAACATTTTCAAAAGCTTCAGCCACGGGAGAAGAAAAATCTTGGTTCTGCTGAGTCTTCTCAATAGTCTCTTTGATCTTGGCTAACTCAGATTCCAAGTTAAAATTCTCCTGGCTAACTTCAACGAGGGTATCATGGCGAGAATTTAAAAACGCCCAACTCACTTCAATGGCAGTTTTATCTTCAAGGATCTCGTAATCTCTTTCCCAGTCAG
>NW_017681965.1:6832-10715 GCF_001879085.1 Nicotiana attenuata | reverse complement strand
CGGAACCTAGAAGTGCAACTAGGCCAAATTTCTCAAGCTTTGAATACCTGACCTAAGGGTGCGCTACCAAGTGATACGGCAGTGAGCCCGAAGGGAGGTAATAATCATGTGATGGCAGTCACAACGAGAAGCGGAGGAGGCGGTGATATGCAGGCCTCGAATGAAAATCGAGTTGTGAATGATGATGTCGGGGTCCAAGAAGATGTGGGTCCTTTGATTGTTGAAAATGTGGTTGAGACAAATGTGAACAATGAAGTGAGAATAGATATTGATGAGGCTGAGGTGGACACTCAAGAGGCCGTGAACCCGTCTAGGGAGCACATAATTGACATGCCAGAGCCGATGGTGCCAAAAGCTAAGGCACCTTTTCCTAGACCACCTCCTCCTTATCTTCAGCGGTTAGCAAAGCAAAAGAGTGACAATCAGTTCAAGAAGTTCATAGATATGATGAAAAGCCTTACAATCAATGTGCCTTTGGTGGAGGCACTTGAATAAATACCAGGCTATGCAAAGTTCATGAAGGATTTGGTCACAAAGAAGCGTTCCATGGATTGTGAAACAATAAAGATGACTCACCAAGTTAGTGCGATAGTGCATTCTATGGCCCCAAAACTTGAAGACCCTGGAGCTTTTACTATCCCTTGAACTATCGGTAGTGCGGAATTTGCTAAGGCCCTTTTTGATTTGGGGGCTAGCATTAATTTGATGTCGTATTCAATTTCTTTGCGAATTGGGTAGCCTAGGCCAACCTCGATGAGACTTCAAATGGCGGACTGGCCGATGAAGCGGCCTTTGGGTATAATTGATGACGTTCTTGTCCAGGTGGACAAATTCATATTGCCGGCGGACTTTGTCATATTGGATTGTGAAGTGGACTTTGAAGTGCCAATTATTCTTGGGAGACCTTTCCTAGCTACGGGGAATGCTTTGGTTGATGTTGAAGCGGGTGAGTTGACATTCCAAGTGGGAGATGAGAAGGTGGTATTCCATGTTTGCAAATCAATGAGACAACCCAATAGTACAGAAGTGTGTTCACTTGTGGACATTGTCACATCTGTGATAGTGGATGACATGAGTTCCATGATAAATGTTGAAGATCCTCTTGAGGCCGTGCTTCTTGACATGAATGTCGATGATGATGCTAGCAGAATGGAGTGCGTGAATGCATTGCATGGTATTGGTTCATATTCATATGAGCCTAGGAAGTTATCTTTGGATCTTGAAAACCGCAAAACTCCACCAACTAAGCCATCCATTGAGGAGCCACCGGTGTTGGAGTTGAAGCCACTTCCTCCACACCTCAAGTATGAATTTTTGGGCTCTAATTCAACTCTTCCAGTTATTATTTCTTCTTGCCTTACTAACTTGCAGGTTGAGGCCACTTTGGAGGTGTTTCAAAGGCGAAAAAGAGCAATAGGATGGACTATGGCGGACATTAGGGAATAAACCCCGCATTTTGCTTGCATAAGATCATCTTGGAGGAGGATGCAAGGTCGTCCCTTGAACATCAAAGACTAAATGAGGCGATGCAAGAAGTGGTAAAGAAAGAGGTTATCAAGTGGCTTGACGCCGGTGTGGTTTATCCAATCTCCAATAGCTCGTGGACTTCTCCGGTCCAATGTGTGCCAAAGAAAGGAGGGATGATGGTGGTGACCAATGACAACAATGAGCTTATTCCCACTCGAACCATTATCGAGTGGAGATTTTGTATGGACTACCGGAAACTCAACAAGGTGACCCGCAAGGATCATTTTCCCTTGCCATTCCTCGATCAAATGCTTGATCGTCTTGCGGGGCGAGCATTCTATTGTTTTTTGGATGGATACTCGGGCTACAATCAAATCTTAATTGCCCCGGAGGACCAAGAGAAGACTACTTTTACATGCCCCTATGGTACATTTGCTTTCTCCCGGATGCCATTCGGGTTGTGCAATGCTCCGGCGACCTTCCAACGTTGCATGATGGCTATTTTCACTGACATGGTGGAGGACATATTGGAGGTCTTTATGGATGACTTTAGTGTGGTTGGTGTTTCTTTTGATGAATGCTTGGTAAATTTGGATAGAGTCTTGGCCCGTTGTGAAGAAACTAACCTCGTTGTCAATTGGGAAAAATGCCATTTTATGGTTGAAGAAGGTATAGTGTTGGGTCAAAAGATTTCAAAGCATGGGATTGAGGTAGACAAGGCGAAGATTAAGGTGATTTCAAGGCTCCCTCCCCCTACTTCTGTCAAAGGGGTGAGGAGTTTTCTTGGGCATGCCGGGTTCTACCGGCGGTTTATCAAAGATTTCTCGAAGGTTGTGAATCCACTTTGCAAATTGCTAGAGAAAGATGCCAACTTTGTTTTTGATGAAAAATGCATGGTGGCCTTTGAACTTTTAAAGCACAAGTTGACCACTACCCCTATCATAACCGCACCTAATTGGAGTTTACCCTTTGAACTAATGTGTGATGCTAGTGATGTTGCAGTGGGGGCGGTGTTGGGTTAACGGGTTAACAAAATGTTCCATCCCATGTATTATGCAAATAAGACTATGAATGAAGCTCAACGAAATTACACGGTTACGGAGAAGGAGTTATTGGCCATTGTATTTGCCATGGAGAAATTTCGGCCCTATCTTATGGGGGCCAAGGTGATTGTGCACACGGACCATGCCGCCCTTAGGTATTTGATGACCAAGAAGGATTCTAAGGCAAGATTGATGAGATGGGTGTTACTTCTTCAAGAATTTGACTTTAAAATAGTGGACCGGAAGGGAAGTGAGAACCAAGTTGCGGACCATTCGTCCCGGTTGGAGGAAGAAGGGAGGCCATGTGACGGCCTTGAGATAAATGATACATTCCCCGACGAGCAACTTTTTTCTGTGTCAATGTGTGACATGCCATGGTTCGCGGACATCGCCAACTTCATTGTGACCGGAATTGTCCCGTGTGAGCTCTCTTCCAACCAAAGAAAGAAACTCAAACGGGATAGTTTGGATTTATTGGGATGATCCGTACTTGTTTAAAATTTGCACGGATGGTGTGATTAGAAGATGTGTCCCGGAAGGTGAACAATTGAGCATATTGGAGGCTTGTCACTCCTCCCCCTATGGTGGCCATCATGGAGGGGTGAGGACGACTTCAAAGGTCTTCAGTTGCGGTTTCTATTGGTCGACTTTGTTTAAAGATGCTAGTGACTTGGTAAAGAGATATGATGCATGCCAAAGGGTCGGCGGAATTTCAAAAAGGGATGAGATGCTTCTCAATACGATTCTCGAGGTGGATATTTTTGATGTTTGGGGCATCGATTTCATGGGTCCTTTCGTGAGCTCTTGTGGGAACACTTATATTCTCGTGGCGGTGGACTATGTCTCAAAGTGGGTTGAAGCCGTGGCTTTACCTAACAATGAAGCCTAGAGTGTTGTGACATTCTTGAAAAAGAGTATCTTCACAAGGTTTGGCACCCCTCGTGCTATCATTAGTGATGGGGGGTCTCACTTTTGCAACAAGGCTTTCGACTCATTGCTTGCTAAGTATGGAGTAAATCACAAAGTGACCACCCCCTATCATCCTCAAGCTAGTGGTCAAGTGGAAGTCTCCAACCGAGAAATAAAGAGTATCTTGTCCAAGAGGGTAAATGCTAATAGGATCGATTGGTCGAAAAAGTTGGATGACGCTTTATGGGCGTACCGGACGGCTTACAAGACCCTAATTGGTATGTCCCCGTACCGGTTGGTGTTTGGGAAAGCTTGCCATCTTCTGGTAGAGTTGGAGCACAAAGCTATGTGGGCATTGAGAAAGTTGAACTTGGTATGGGATGCAGCGAATCTCCGTGTTGAGCAACTTAATGAGCTTGATGAGTTTAGATTTCATGCCTACTCCAGCTCGTCCTTGTATAAGG
>NW_017681965.1:0-3756 GCF_001879085.1 Nicotiana attenuata | reverse complement strand
AACCAATGAAAGATTATGAAGACTCAGGCTACCTTATCTGCAGCAGTGGAGTCACATGGCAAGGCTCTAAAGGAGCTTGCCAAGGAGCACAGGAAGATGAGGAGGTCAAGGGCTTCCAAAGAGTCTGTGAAAGAGCTGCGGAAAGATGTGGACAAGCAATTGGCAGACCAGATGCCTTTAGACTTGTTATTTGGGATCCAACCCCTCCAACAGCAGCATCAGTGCCACAGCCAGAGCAGGAGCAGGTACCCAGGCAACCTAGGAAGAAGAGGAAGCACCCTAGCACAGCGGATGCAGTTATTGAGGTGGCAGTCCCACAGGAGGCCTCATCCACTTTGCCTCAGGATGCACCTGTCATACAGCCGGTCCAGGATCAGGCTCCAGTCACAGCAAGTGAGCAGCAGGAGGCTGGGAGCCAGTCTGAGGCTCCCGCACATACGAAGGACTTGGGGACCACTGGTGACCCCATGCAGACGGACCAGGCTTAGGGAGCCCCTATATCCTTTCTTCTGACTATTTTTTATGCTTAGTTTGATAGTTGGCATTGGGGACAATGCCATCTTTTATTCGTGGGGAGCGCCCTACTTTTTTGTTGACTATCTGGATGACTGTATATATTTGACTCAGTTTTTGTTCCTTTTGGTTGATTTTCTATTTGGTATGTATATAACTTTACATTCAGTACTTTTTATCCTCTATTTTGGTTTGTATATAAAGTTAAGTTACATTTTGTATATATATTCATCCCCGTTTGTATATTCTAATCCCCTATTGTAAACATTCATTCTATTTTCTATTTTCGCAAAAAAATTCATTTTTAGATTTATAGTTAGGCTCGTAGCCCCTTGTTTTGTTTTTGACGCTTCGAATAAGCCCTTGGTTTTCTTAAGGCCACAGTTCTTTCCAAGGATGGAGTTTTGTGTGAACCGGGTGGCTCTTCCTGATGATGGATGTAGTGACTACCTTCTTAAGGGTTTGAGTCTGTTTCTTTGATTTTTCTTTTGTTTTTGATAGTTGTAGTTAAGGGTACCTCAAGCAAAGCTTCACTTGGGCCTAGCACATTTGCCTTTGATCCCATGGTCAAAGACATAATGTTGTGTTTAGGATGGTGAAAGTCGTGGCTTTGAGACTCTTGCGTTGACCAAACAATCATCATGTGTTCTTTTTGGACCATTGCGTGCTTAAATCGTAACTAAGGTCGTTGTGGGTCCTCGACTCTATATCTTTAGCAATCCCCTAGAGTGTGTGGTGACAAATCGAATTGCGAGTCCAAGTCCTAAGCCAATGGTCTAGAACTTGCCCTGAATGTTTGTTGAGGCGAAATCCTAGGTGAAATTTTACTTGAAAAGTGATTATAGGCTCTCTTTGATCCGAATGTTAAGTTGAACAATTCCATAGCCTACCAAAAAGATGATCCCTAGTTAACCCTTTTGAGCCTTAAACCTTTTCTTTCAAGAACCAATGCTACAAGCCTATACCCGTTCTAAATGATTACCCTCTCTTGGCACCCAAATCTTCCCTTGAGTAATGGCAAATGTCTAAGTTTGGGGGGAGAGACAAGAAAGGAAACAAAGTGGTAGAAAGGTACAAAAGCAAAAAAAAAGGAAGGCAATGAAAAAGCAAGAAAAGAAAAAGACAAAAAGAAAGTCCAATGTGAACAAGAATAAAAAGGGATTCAAGGAAAACAAAAGTGAAAAAGGTGTGGAAAAAGTAGAAAAAGGAGAAACGTTTTGAATTGCATAAGAAAGAGCGACAATGTGTCTCTCTAACCCCTTGTAAAGAAGTGAAATACTCAAAGAGTCAAGAGAGTTGGGCCATAATGAATCAAAAGAAGTGCTTAAGGGAAGATTGAACCCACTTGAATAAAAACATGTCCTACCCGTACCCAAAAGCCTTCACAATGACTCCACAAAAGCCCTATAGGATCTTGAGTTGAAGGAAACCTAAATTAGTGGATACTTACATAAGGGGCAAGCATATGGTACCTAGAGCCGGAATTGTGACCTTCTTCTTGAGAGAGATGAGTGAAACTCCATCAACCTCGGTTTGTGTGTTAATACTCTAAAAGGTGAGGTTCGCTTAGGGAAAGTTGAGGATGTCTGAGTTTGGGTTCCACAATGACCAAAGTAATTGAGATAAGTTCTTTGATGAAATGTGTCAACTCTTGATGCTCTTGTGTCACACTTGATCCATGGTTTTTAAAAGTTTAAATGTGTTAATGATGCATTCGTATTGAGGGCAATTGTTAGTCCCAATTGATGCTTGTTGAGGTTGCTTTAGGATAGCTGGAATCACTTGGATTTTCCTTTAAGGGGTGGGTCTTATTTTGTTTGCTTGAGGACAAGCAAAGGCTTAAGTTTGGGAAAGTTGATAAGTTAGGATTTTAACGTGTTTTATGCCCCTACTTGCCTATGCTTTGGTTATAAATTGCTACAAAATAGTCCCAAAATGCTCACAAGTTGTACTTGATTGCAGGTTTGATCGACAAAGCGACGAATGTCAAAGATCAGCTCAAAAAGGAGTGAAACCTGCTCAAGTGTCAAAGACTAAGCAAGTTGAGGAAAAGAGAACCTACTGCGGGCCACGCAAATGTGAACGCGGCCGCACTAGGAGGTTCAGAGGAAGGCAGTTTCAAGGGGCATGCTATGCGGCCGCGGTTGGATTCTCGCGGTCCGCGGTCAGGCTCCGCGGCTGCGCTACTCTTTTACGCGGTCCGTGGAGCAGAGATTCAGAGAGCCATAATTTGGCCAATTCCAAGCAAAGCGGCACGCGTTCATTTCTGTGCGGCCGCACTACATTTTCACGTGGTCCGCGGTCCTCAACTTCAGAGAAGTAGAAACCAGGAGTTCAAGAGCCAGTGCGGCCGCGGTCATGTTTGCACGGTCCGTGCTGACCCCGCAGGGGTATTTTTGTCCAATTTTTCCAGCCCAATATAAATAGGACCTTTACCATTTTTAGGTTAAGTTTTATGTTCTGAACGCAGCTGAGCTCGTGAGACCGAATATTGTAGCCATTTTTGGCACTTTTGCTCTTTATTATTGTAGTTTCTTCTTAGCAATTAATTAATATGCTTACTTCTTCATCTATTTCTTCAATTTCTGTATCTAGCATGAGTAGCTAAACCTATTAGCTAGGGTTGTGGCTCAACCCTAGTGTGGGTGATTGATGGGTGTTGTCATCTAAGGTTAGATTGATATTGGGTGTTTGTTATTTGGGTTGATTTTAGGTTTTAATTGAGGATTGGTGGTTGCAAACACTGATTCTAGCTTTATGGGTTTAACTCTTCTTGAGAAAGAGAGTCCATGACCCCAAAATTGACCCAACAAGGAATTGGGATGGACCCATGAGAAATGGTAGTCCCAATTAACGGGTTAAATCTCGAGAGAGTAATCACCCTACTTGAGCCCTAGTTGCTTGGTCTAATTGGCCTACCCAATTGGTCTCAAGAGAGTCAATTGGGCAAAATCACTCTCTCTACCGAGAGGTGTGAGAGTGGCTACAATTGTGCAATGGTTATAGCATAAGCCCCAAATGTGTCAATCTATCCTTAGTAGCATCTACCCGTTAATTAGCCACCTAGGCAATGCCACGACCCTAGTGCCTTTCTCTATATTAAATACAACTTAGCAATATTCTCTTAGCATAATTTAGTTTTAATCATTAGTTTTATAATAGTAGATATAAAAATCAAAGAAAACCAAAAATGTTTGAAGTGACATTAGAAGCACAACCGCAATTCTACACTAGACAGACAAT
>NW_017681964.1:0-10716 GCF_001879085.1 Nicotiana attenuata | reverse complement strand
CCGGGAGAAAAGAAAAAAGGTCCTTGGGTTATGCTAGGGAGGTCCACGGGTTATGTCGGGAGAAAAGAAAAAAGGTCCTTGGGTTATGCTAGGGATAACTAGGGAATGGGGCCCTATGTTGGAAAGGATGCAACTAGAGATCGGAGGCCCTATGCTACCACGACTTTGAATTCTTCTTCCTATTTTTTTCATCATTCCTCATTTTTTTTTCTTTTCTTTTTTGAGTTTAAGAAAATGAGTAAAAATGCAGGGAAGAATTTGAAGGAGACTTCCCTTTTGGATTGATTATCGCTGCAGAGTTGTTTCTAGGTCTTGCGCATTTTTCCTTTTTGGTTGCACCTGTTTCTTGCACGGTTGCTTTGGATTACACCTGTCTCAAATTTTCAAACAAAGAACAATTATTAGTTTGAAACGGTGGTTGGTTTTGTGGCCTTGATTGTTTTGATTACTTGATCTCGGCCCAACTTTTTGGTAAGAACCTCTGCTGCTTGCTGGTTATTTTGAAGATTGATCTCTTTCATAAACCGAGAGACTCAACTTTTCAAAAATTTAGCGTGACGGCTCGCCCGTATGGGGCTTTGGCCCTTTCACTTTATTCTGCCTCTACGGGCTTTTGACTTTGGGTTTCTTTCCATTTTCAATAACTCTGGGTTTCGGCCATCGGCCATCATGGCCAGTCGGGGTCGACTTGATGCACTTGCTGAGGCTGGATACTTCGTTTGGACTTGGTTTTTATTAAGCGGAAACCTGTAAAACCAATCTTGCCACCTTTTCTTTGCATTAGTTTTGGAACGGAGTTAGACCGAAAGGGATTCAAGGAAAAGTAAACAAAGGACAAGAAAATGAATTTAATGAGAAGTGTCCCTTTTGGGGAGGAAAGAAGGACTTATCTGGGGTGCGTGCAGACTTCAATAGACATGACATGCTTTTTGGACTGGATGCCTGATCTGCACAACTATCCAACTTCTCATAAACCCATTGCGACCATGTTTTAAGAAAAACCGAGAAACCTTGTCAGGACTCTTTCAGTGCCAATGGTGGTGGTGGTCTTCTTCTTTTCGATCAACGGCGCCCTTCGCGGTTTTTTGCCAATCGACCTCTCTCATTTCTCTTCTTACCATCGCCTTATAGTGCTCTTTTACCAGTTTTCACTAACAAGACTCTCTCATTTTCAATTTCTCTGCTCACTGTCGACTTATGGTGCCCGTGGGTTTTCACCAATAAGACTCTCTCATTTTATTTCTCTCATCCTGGTTGCATGGGATCCAAACAACTGCGTTCTCTGATTTTGAAAACCTTTTGCCGATTGATCGGAAGGGCTTGAACAAGGTTTGGGTAAAAAGAACTGGATCGAATTACAACTTTGGAACCGTTCAGGCGGGATCATCGCCAACCATTATAACATCTGCCCCAGTTTCACTTTTTGAGGAAAACTGGATTTTTATTTTGTTGTGACTGAACCCCAGAGAGAGGCTGCCTACGTATCCTTTCGGAATCAAGTCGAACGTAGTTCAGGGAAACATTTTTTTTGCTTTTTTATTTGTTTTGTTTTGTTTTTCTTTTTCTTTTCTCTCTTTTTTTTTCATTTTTTTCATATATGTATTTATTTTTGATTACAAACATCTTCGAGTTCCAAAGAGGGTAATGAAAGAAAGGTAACTGGCTCAAAGGGTTAGCAAAAGATTGGAGTGTTTAGGGTAGCGAGAATAAAAGCCTTCGTCATCCCAATCGGATAAAGCTATTACTGCAGAAGGATTAGACATAGTACCTTTTGACTGCATCTGCGTTCACAGCTGTTTCAGGGTCATTCCCTTCAATGTCTTCCAGATACAATGCCCCTTTTGGCAACAATTTTCTGATAATGTATGGACCTTTCCGGTTAGGAGCAAATTTTCCTTTTGCTTCCTGTTGATGGGGGAGAATATGCCTCAAAACGAGTTGTCCCACTTCAAAATTTCTAGGCCGCACTTTCTTGTTGTAGGCATGGGCCATTCTTTTTTGATACAACTGCCCGTGGCAGACCGCGACCATTCGCTTTTCATCGATCAGGGTTAATTGTTCCAAATGGGTTTTGACCCACTCACTGTCTTCGATTTCAGCTTCAACAATGATCTGGAGGGAAGGGATTTCAACTTCCGCGGGTATTACGCTTTCAGTGCCATAAACCAAAAGGTACGGGGTTGCTCCGACCGATGTGCGCACCGTAGTCGATACCCCAACAATGCAAAAGTCAACTTTTCATGACACTGTCTGGAACTTTGAATCATCTTTCTCAAAATCTTTTTGACGTTCTTATTTGCTGCTTCGACGGAACCATTGGCTTTAGGCCAATAAGGAGTAGAGTTCCGATGCGTTATTTTGATTTGTTCGCATATCTCCCCCATCAAATGACTATTCAAGTTTGCAGCATTATCTGTGATGATAGTTGCAGGGATACCAAAACGGCAGATAAGATTGGAGTGCACGAAATCTACCAGAGCTTTCTTGGTGACAGATTTGAGCGTTATTGCTTCAACCCACTTTGTGAAATAGTCGATGGTGACCAGTATGAATCTTTGTCCATTTGAAGCTTTTGGCACAATCGGCCCAATGACATCCATGCCTCAAGCAACGAATGGCCAAGGTGCTGACATGGGATGCAGTTCTGTAGGAGGTGCATGAATCAAATCACCGTGCACCTGGCATTGATGACATTTCCGGACGAAACTGAAGCAGTCTTTTTCCATAGTCATCCAAGAATAACCCGCTCGAAGGATTTTCTTTGCCAAAACATACCCGTTCATGTGGGGTCCGCACATTCTTGCGTGCACTTCATACATGATTCTTCCGGCTTCTTCGGCGTCAACACATCTTAGCAAGTTAAGGTCCGGGGTCCTTTTGTACAAGATATCACCACTCAAGAAGAAACCACTTGCGTGCCGTCTAATGGTTCTCTTTTGGTCTCCACTGGCTTGCTCGGGGTATTCTTTCATTTTCAAAAATCTTTTGATGTCATGATACCATGGCTGAACATTTGGTTCTGCCTCAACCGCATTACAGTAGCCGTGCCTTTCCCTGATTTGGATTTCCAAGGGATCAATGTGGGCATTGCCTGGGTATGGCAGCATCGAGGCTAAAGTGGCGAGTGCATCAGCTAGTTCATTGTGACAACGAGGGATGTACCTAAACTCTATTGACTTGAATCGCTTGCTGAGATCTTCCACATGTTGCCGGTAGGGAATAGGTTTGACATCTCGAGTCTACCATTCTCCTTGAGCTTGTTGGATAATCAGATCCGAATCTCCCATGATTAACAATTCTTCGACATCATGGTCGATTGCCATGTTCATACCCATAATGCAGACTTTATACTCGGCAGTGTTGTTTGTGCAGAAAA
This sequence comes from Nicotiana attenuata, assembly GCF_001879085.1. NCBI lineage: Eukaryota > Viridiplantae > Streptophyta > Magnoliopsida > Solanales > Solanaceae > Nicotiana > Nicotiana attenuata. Next base: position 7,340 of record NW_017681964.1, on the reverse strand, counting down.
CCGAAGCCGGGCTGTGGCTGGATAATGCTGACCAGTGGGCGAGATCAAGATTGCCCCAATTCTAACACCTTTTCCAAGCATTAGTATCTTCGAATATTGCCTCGACTCAATTTACCTCTTCATCCGGGAAGTAGGTGCTCAAATGTTGGTGTTCATCATCAACCAGGTTTCAGCCAAATGATCCGCTAAAGCCTGGGCTTTCATCGCCGTGCGGGTGACAAGACTATGTCAAACTCAGTGAGCAGGATCTGCCATTTTGCTAACCTTCCCGTGTGCATTGGTTTATGGAATATGTATTTTAAAGGATCCAACCTTGTTATGAGGTAAGTGGTGTAGGCTTGCAGATAATGCCTCAGCTTCTGAGCGACCCAAGTTAAAGCGCAACAACTTCTTTCCAATAAAGTGTACTTGGCTTCATAACTGGTAAACTTCTTGCTCATATAGTAAATGGCCTGCTCTTTCTTTCCGGTCACATCATGTTGCCCGAGGACACAGCCGAAAGAATTTTCCAAGACTGTCAGATACAAGAACAGAGGCCTCCCTGGCTCAGGTGGGACCAAGACTGGCGGATTCAATAGATATTCCTTGATTTTGTCAAAAGCTTCTTGACATTTGTCTGTCCATATGATTGCCGCATCTTTCTTCAACAACTCGAAGATGGGTTCACATGTAGTCGTCAACTGGGCAATAAATCGGCAGATGTAGTTCAATCTTCCAAGCAAGCTCATAACATCTTTCTTGGTTTTTGGAGGAGGCGAATCTCGAATGGACTTTATCTTTGTTGGATCAAGCTCGATGCCCCTCCGACTGACAATGAATCCCATGAGTTTGCCTGACGGTACTCCAAATGCACATTTGGCTGGGTTTAGCTTCATATCATATTTACGCAGCCGCTCAAAGAATTTTCTCATGTCCCGGACATGGTCATCCTGGGTCATGGACTTAATGATCACGTCATCCACATACACCTCTATCTCTTGGTGCATCATGTCATGAAAAATGGCAGTCATGGCCCTCATGTAGGTTGCCCCAGCATTCTTCAGACCAAAAGGCATGACTCTGTAACAGTATGTGCCCCATGGTGTGGTAAAAGCTGTCTTTTCTGCATCCTCTTCATCCATCAACACCTGGTGATATCCTGCATAACAATCAACGAAGGACTGTATCTCATGTTTGGCGCAGTTATCAACAAGGATGTGGATGTTCGGCAATGGGAAATTATCCTTAGGACTTGCTTTGTTCTGATCTCTGTAATCCACACACACTCGGGTTTTCCCGTCTTTCTTTGGCACTGGAACTGCATTGGCTAACCTTGTGGTGTATCGAACCACTCGGATCACCCCCGCTTTTAACTGTTTCGTGACCTCTTCTTTAATCTTGTCACTGATATCAGTTTTAAACTTTCTTTGCTTCTGCTGGACAGGGGGATAATCAGGGTATGTTGGCAACTTGTGAACCACCAAATCAACACTTAGTCCTGGCATGTCATCATATGACCAAGCAAACACATCTTTGAATTCAAACAACAGTTGGATCAACGGATCCCGGGTTTTTCGTCTGTGTAAATGCTTATCTTGGTTTCTTTGACTTCATCAGTACTACCCAAATTAACCGGCTCGGTATCACTTAAGTTCGGCTTAGGTTTATTCTCAAATTGTTCCAATTCTCAATTTATTTCCCTAAAAGCCTCTTCTTCATCATATTCCGGTTCTTGGTTCATTATTTCACAGTTAGACAACGTGTTTGGATCTGGGCATGAAGTCCGCAAGCATGTCATGTTATTGAAATCTTCATTTAATAGAACTGAAAAGAGATTAAGAAAAACAACAAGATTAAGAAAAGAGACATTCCTGGACAATGAAACATTAATTTCATTTGATTTTTGATTTTTTTTGATTTTTTTTATTTTTGAAGAGAGAAGGGTTTAGATCAGAAAGTAAGACAGTAGAGTAAATCATCCGGGTCACACCCTAAGATAATCCGGCTATAGAAAGGATGGCAAGACTAGCTACCGAGACTCCCATCTGATAGGGAACTTTCACGCTTGGCAACCGTTTTGTGACTTTCCTTCTATCTCGGCAATGGCTGCAATGGCCTTTAGAGCCGAATCAAATTCCTCATATTCACAAATCATTCCGACTATTGACCCGCTATTGTGTGCAGGCAACAGATTGTTCATCACATCAAGAGCTTCTTCATCCTGAAAAACAATTCTTTCAGCTTCAATCAAATCTTCAATTGCTCTTTTGAGGGTCCAACAGTCCTCTGTACTGTGTCCTACTACTCCAGAGTGGTATTCACATGTAGCATCAGCTCGGTGCGAGAAGGACTCGGGGTTTGGCCGGTTCGGAGCCACTGGCTGCAATAGATTTAGCCTAATTAGCTTTTGGAACAAGCTTGAATACGATTCACGATTAGGGGTGAACTGATTCTTTCTGAAAGGCTCTCTTGGGCGAGGATTGTACTGGGAAACATTTGATTAGGGATTATATGGAGCTTGGTAAGGATGGGCATTTCTGGGAGGTAGAGCTCGATTTTGTGTATAATGTTGTGATCGCGTGCAAGGTTGCGCGTTCATCACCGCATACCAACAAAACCAACCACCTGAATAGAACCTGGCTAATTTGCTCACACCACAACCTTGTTCGTGTTGAGACATTTAACATATAGGAAATCACACGTTGGGATGCAATGCACCTAACAGTTAAACGCTTCTATTATATGTTTGAACGGTTGCATGTTTCATCCCGGCCTTCACTAGCCCTTTTCACTCTATACCTCTTTTCTTCATTCTCTGCCTCTCTTTGATCACTCTTTATTTTTTCATTTCGTTTCTGTTACTCTTTATTTTTGGCACTCACTTTTTTTTCACACTCTTACTTTTGTCACTTTTTTTTTTTCCTTTTTTTTCTTTTTTTTCACTCTTTTTCTTTTCCTTTTTTTTTTCACTCAATTTTCTTTTTCTCTCTTTTTTTTTTCCAGTTTACTTCACTCAGTTTATTTTATGGCTATGATCGAATCCGATGGGGATTGCCTACGTATCATGACCCCGCATGAATAAGATCTCGCGTAGTTCGGGAAGATCGAGAATGGAGTAAAATAAACTAACTCTTTTTTTTTACTTTTTGTAAAACTCAGACCATGAAAGCTTTAAGGCAAAAGAAAAATATTTTTGATTTTTGATTCGTTTTTTTTCTTTTTCTTTTTCTTTTTCTTTTTGTATTTCTCTTTTTGGAATTTTCGAAAGAAATGCTTTAAAAGAAGAAAAGAAATATTTTTTTTTTGGATTTTTGAATTTGACTTTTTTTTTAAGTTTTTTTTTTAGAAAGAAAGACTTCTAGAATCCCTTTTCTTTTGATTCGAACTTTGGGAACTTCAAAAGTAAAAGGAAAATATTTTTGTTTGAATTTTCATTTGTTTTCTCTTTTTCTAAAGAAGAAAGAAAATATTTTTGGCTTTTGGATGTTGCCTCCTTAATTTTCGAAAGAGGGACTTTATTTTTGGACAGATGACAAAATAAAAAACAACACCAACTATTTTAAAAACAAGATTTTCATTTTTTTCGAAATTTCAGCAGAGTTTCAGTACATTTTGGACATTGGTTTTTTCAAAAACAGGCAATTATCCCTCTTAATCCTCACACTGACTCTTCTTTTTCCCAACTTTCTCCTATTATTCATGAGCCGGTAAACATGCAAATCCGAAGAAAATAAATGCACAAGTAGCAAGTAGGATGCATCAGGATGGTCTTTTCATTTCGGGTACACCTGTCCTAGACGGACCCAACCCCTGTGTTGAGTCCCGTAAGTCAAATGTACGTGATGCAAACAAGCGTTCTACTAGGGATCCGGCATGAGGCTTTGTTATACTAGGTTTAAAAACCTGGGTTTATTGTTCAAGACCTGGCTTACCCGAGCGGACAACTCGAGCCGAGGGGGAAGGGGGCAGCATACCGGGAATACAAAAGCTTCACCGGCTTTGCAACTTGTCCGAACCTCGTTCTAGAACTGGATATGACTCTAACAGAAGAGAAGTTACACGAAGTGCACCCTTCCCAGATGATTTAGAAGACTCAGAGAGAGGAGGGTTTCATAGCAATTTATATATAGTCCAAATAATATCAAAGCGGTAAAAAGCGGCATTTAGCATATTAGGCTCAAACATGTAGAAAAATCAGATAATAGATGAAGCAAGTCATAACAGCTATTCTAAGCTCGAATTCTTGAACCTTGAACCAATGTTCTGGGTTTGTTTCCCCAGCAGAGTCGCCAGAGCTGTCACACCTCCTTTTTTACACACCCGAAGGTAGTACAAGGGAGTTTTTCTAATTTAAGTGAATTATTCGAAATGAGATTATTTATTCATCAGAGTCGCCACTTGGGATAGTTTATTTGGTGTCCCAAGTCAGCGGTTTATTTTGAATGCCAAATCGACTAAAATTTAGACTTTCCTTTTAAAGTTTGCGAACCAGAAATTCTGAGTAAGGAATTATGTTAACCCGAGGGAAGGTGTTAGGCAGCTCCGGATTCTGTGGTTCTAGCACGGTTGCTTACATAGTTGGCCTATTACCTGATTTTAATACATGTTTTAGCCTATGGTATATTTTAACTTTTTAAGCCGCTTTTAATTATCATTTTTTAAGGAAGATTTCGACGTCATCTAAACTACGTCTTTGGACCACGCCACATGAAATGCACCCGCCGTCCGCGACATATTTTATTTAACCTTGTTGAGATTTGGATTTGGGTCACATGAAATGCACACCCGAGTTTAGGAAGGTAATTTTTAAAATAGAAGCAACTACGCACTTTCAAGTTTGCGAGGGCCATGGAAAATTTGACTAAATGGCACGCCTCGATTTCTAAGGTTTTAAAAGAAATAATTAAGCGAGGGCCATGCATTTGAGATTTTATTTGGCACGGCACACCTCGATTGCAATTTTAAAGGGAAATTCACATTAAGCTTTTGAGGGCCATAAACTATATCCTATCAAATATGGCACACCTCAAATCTACTTTTAAAAGCTCAATTAATTAACTAAGGAAGGCTTAAAGGAATTATAATTATTTTAAGCTAAAAAGTTTGACCCTACTTAATAACTAATAGGCACCGAATTAAAAGACCAATTACCATCAAAGACAAATTGCTTCAACAAATAGCAACTACCCGAAGCCATTTAAAATGCCTTCAGGCTTGGGGCCAAAACGAGCATCCACTATGTGAAACATGCAATTGAACTAACTTTCACTTCTCAATTTTGACTATTCAAACACAAGTTAACTAGCTGACAATTCTGAAATCAAACTCCAATTTCAACTTAACATGCTCACCAAAAAACAGAGACATATCAGTGCATGCCCTTTTTTCCTTTTCTCTTCACATGATTTTACATTAACGACTACTCAAGAAGCTTAAACTCAATTGATTTCTTCTCAACACTTAACAGTAAACAACTCAGCAAATTAATATCCGGCTTTACTTGAATTCTAGAAATCACACTAATATTCTCAACAGAGTTCTGGGGCATTTAACACTCAGTCAAAAGCAAATGCAAAATACAGAATATGCTTGTTAGCCATATACATAGCTTTTCTCTTCAAAAGAACAAAATAAAACACCACATATACTCTGAATCAAAACTGATCCCAAATAAGGGTTCCTCATTTAATCCTATATACATGTTCGATTACTCATGCACAAGGCTTGCACATACAACCTCTGAACATGCTATTCAACATTAAAACTAAACATTTAACTTCAATCCCAAACACAGCTTTATAATATGCAAGTAATAGCCTAGATAACACCTATAGTTACAGATCTACTACAGAATGTTGAAGCAATAGGAGAAACAGAGGAAATTAAGTTCGAATACAGCTTGTATTTAATCATTCTTCTACTCGAAATACATGCTCACAATCAACTTTGTTGTCCATAGTATGGAAACTTACCTGGAAATTGAAAGAGAACCAAAAAGGAGTAAGGAATTAACTAGAAACAGCAGCAAAATCAGCTTATGCCCAGCAACAGAACAGTAGTGAAATCGGCAACTCAAACACTTTTGAAATCCCAAATTCAAGGCATTTTATAACCAGGTGCAAAGACTTGACAACTTTTCAGAAGTTAAAACTAACAAAGAAGATCCGGAAGCTGAAACCAAGTGGAATTTGAGCAATTTTGAACAAAGAAAATGCAGAATTTTTCACTGTTATCTCAGAATTTATAGCGTTTTCTTTCAGTATTTTTAATCTCCTAAATTTCTCTTGAGCTTGAAGAAAAGGTGCATTTATAGGCAAGGTTTTAGGGATGCAGAGCTGAAAACAATTTTGCACTTTGAAATTTTTGAAATTTTGGTTTTTACACACATACCCTTAGCTTAAAACTTAGAATTTCACATAAGCCCTAATGGCACCTTCCTAGAAGCTACCTAAATCAATTATTGAGAGATTCCCTACTTAAATTCCCCAATTTACCCCTTAAGCACTTTGTTTTTACCTCAGTGAACCCAAATGGGTATGGGTCGAATTGATCCAATATTTTAAAACAACAAAGCCTGGGCTAATCCCTTCCTTTTGGACCCAAGTCTAATTCAGAAATTCAACAGAAGAATCTAAAAGGAAGAAAAATAAAAAGGGCAGTTCGGAATCAAATGGATTTCTGAACCAAATGTTCTCTACGGCCCAAAACTAAATGAAAATCAAACAAACTAAAATAACGAATCCAAACAAAATTAAAGAAGATACTAATTAACGATTAGCCTGGATTAAAGAGACACATGCAGAAGTGATTTTGAGAAAACAGAGGAAAAGAAGAAAAATAGAAGAAGATAGGGAAATGAAATGAAGAAAAGCGGATACTGAAAATACCTGTCTAAACCAGGTGAACAAAAATCTTGAACGACCCTTCGAAGAATCCGATTTTGGACCGGAATAGACCTTAATCGTGCGTTCTCGACGAAAACACACGAATAAGGTCCAATTCGAACTCAAATCATCATCCAACTGGCTGATTCGCATTTTTGGGGATTTAGGGTTCATGCCTTCGATTCGAGATTCGAGGAATTCTAGCAAGATTCGAGGGAAACGGAGTGAAGATTTAGAACGAGGGGATGAAGGGGAGTTTGGGTTATTGATTGTTGTTGATTGGGACCGGCGCCGCCACCAGAGATGGAATGGTTTTGAGGGGGGGGGGGCGCTCTAGGGTTCGGATAGGCGTCTTTGAGGATTGGGGAATGGGAGAGACGATTGGAGGGGGGGTTAGAGGTTCAGACAGTTATATCAAAGGGATACCCTTAGTTTCGGACCGTTTGATCAAAGGAGATCAACGGTCCAGATCAAAGG
>NW_017681963.1:4104-10716 GCF_001879085.1 Nicotiana attenuata | reverse complement strand
AGAGACTAAGTGTCTCATTTCTTATCAAAACCATTCCAAACCCAGTCTAACACATCAAATAATGATAATGAAACATGAAGTAGCATAACATGGGGAAAACGGGGCGGTAACTCACGTGACGACGGGTCGGGTAGTCACATCCTCCCCAACTTAAACAAACGCTCGTCCTCGAGCGGGTCAAGAAACATACCTGAAGTCTCAAATAGGTGAGGATATCTGCTCCGCATCTCCTGCTCGGTCTCCCAGGTAGCCTCCTCCACGGGCCGACCTCTCCATTGCACTTTCACTGATGCAACATCCTTTGATCTCAACTTCCGAACCTGACGATCCAAAATGGTTGGTGGCTCTACCTCATAAGTCAAGTCACCCTCCAGCTGAACTGTACTGAAATCTAAAACATGGGACGGGTCCCCAACGTACTTTCGGAGCATAGACACATGAAAAACTGGATGCACGCCCGACAAGCTAGGCGGCAAGGCAAGCTCATAAGCCACCTCCCCGATCCTCCTAAGTACCTCAAAAGGTCCAATAAACCGCGGGCTCAGCTTCCCTTTCTTCCCAAATCTCATAACACCCTTTGTGGGTGAAACCTTTAGCAAGACCTTCTCACCAATCATAAAAGATACATCTCGAACCTTCCTGTCTGCATAGCTCTTCTGTCTCGACTGTGCTGTACGGAGTCTCTCCTGAATCACCTTCACCTTCTCCAATGCATCCTGAACCAAATCTGTCCCCAACAACCTAGCCTCCCCGAGCTCGAACCAACCAACTGGAGATCTACACCGCCTCCCATACAAGGCCTCATACGGTGCCATCTGAATGCTGGACTGATAGCTATTATTGTATGCAAACTCCGCAAGCGGTAGAAATCGATCCCATGATCCTCCAAAATCAATAACACAGGCACGTAACATATCCTCCAATATCTGAATGCTGCGCTCGGACTGCCCGTCCGTCTGAGGGTGAAAAGCTGTGCTCAACTGCACCTGAGTACCCAACTCTCGCTGAACAGCCTGCCAAAACTGAGAGGTGAATTGAGTGCCCCGATCCGATATGATGGAAACTGGGACACCATGCAATCGAACTATCTCCCGAATATAGATCTCTGCCAGCCGCTCTGAAGAATAGGTAGTACAAACCGGAATGAAGTGCGCGGACTTGGTCAGTCTGTCTACAATCACCCAAATAGCATCAAATTTCTTCAGAGTTCGTGGAAGTCCGGTAACAAAATCCATAGTGATTCTCTCCCACTTCCACTCAGGAATAACCATCTGCTGATGTAAGCCACCCGGTCTCTGATGCTCATATTTCACTTGCTGACAATTAAGACACCGGGCTACATACTCCACAATATCTCTCTTCATCCTCCGCCACCAATAGTGCTGTCTAAGATCCTGATACATCTTTGCGTCACCCGGATGAATGGAATACCGCGAGCTATGGGCCTCCTCCAGTATCAACTCCCGAAGCCCATCCACGTTGGGCACGCAAATCCGGCCCTGCATCCTCAACACACCATCATCTCCAATGGTCACATCCCTGGCATCATCATGTTGAACCGTGTCCTTAAGGACAAGCAAATGCGGATCATCATACTGACACTCCCTGATGCGATCATACAAGGAAGACCGAGAAACCACACAAGCCAACACTCGACTGGGCTCTGAAATATCTAATCTCACAAATCGGTTGGCCAAGGCCTGAACATCAACTGCAAATGGCCTCTCCTCAACTGGAATGTACGCCAAACTCCCCATACTCACTGACTTCCGGCTCAAAGCATCGGCCACTACATTGGCCTTCGCCGGGTGATACAAGATAGTAATGTCATAATCCTTAAGTAACTCCAACCATCTATGCTGCCTCAAATTAAGATCCTTTTGCTTGAACAAATGCTGAAGACTGCGATGATCAGTGAATACCTCACAGGATACGCCATACAAGTAATGCCTTCAAATCTTCAGTGCATGAACTATAGCTGCTAACTCCAAGTCGTGGACAGGGTAGTTCTGCTCATGGGGCTTCAACTGACGAGATGCATACGCAATAACTCTACCCTCCTGCATCAAAACACAACCAATCCCAACTCTCGAAGCATCGTAATATACCGTATAAGATCCTGAAGCTGATGGCAAGACTAATACTGGAGCTGTGGTCAAAGCTGTCTTGAGCTTCTGAAAGCTCTCCTCACACTCGTCCGACCATACAAATGCGACACCCTTCTGAGTCAACTTGGTCAAGGGCGATGCAATAGAGGAAAATCCCTGCACAAACCGGCGATAGTAACCTGCCAACCCTAGGAAGCTGCGAATCTCTGTGGCTGAGGTCGGTCTAGGCTAACTCTGCACCGCCTCTATCTTCTTTGGGTCAACATGGATACCCTCACTGGACACCACATGTTTTAAGAAAGCCACTGAACCAAGCCAGAACTCACATTTGGAGAACTTTGCATAAAGCCTCTCCTCCCTTAACCTCTGCAATACAACTCTCAAATGCTGCGTGTACTCCTCCCGACTGCGCGAGTATACCAGTATGTCATCAATGAATACTATGACAAATGAATCTACGTAAGGCCGGAACACACTGTTCATCAGGTGCATGAAAGCTGCTTGGGCATTGGTCAGCCCGAAAGACATGACAAGAAATTCATAGTGACCATATCTAGTCCTGAAAGCAGTCTTATGAATATCTGAGTCCCTGATTTTTAACTGGTGGTAACCCGAACGGAGACAATTTTTGAGAACACCCTTGCTCCCTGAAGCTGGTCAAATAAATCATCAATGCGAGGTAAGGGGTACTTGTTTTTAATTGTTACCTTGTTCAACTGCCTATAATCGATGCACATTCTCATCGTGCCATCCTTCTTCCTCACAAATAGAACTGGTGCACCCCAAGGTGACACACTAGGCCGAATGAACCCCTCATCCAGGAGCTCCTGAAGCTGCTTCTTCAATTCTTTTAACTCCGCTAGTGCCATGCGATATGGTGGAATAGAAATGGGCTGAGTGCCCGGCACCAAGTCAATGCCAAATCAATGTCCCTGTCCGGCGGCATACCCGGCAGGTCTGCAGGAAACACATCGGGAAACTCCCTCACAACGGGAACCGACTCAATGCTGGGGGTCTTAGCTCCCACATCTCTCACAAATGCCAAATAGGAAAGACAACCCTTTTCAACCATACGCTGGGCCTTCAAGAAAGAAATAACTCTGCTTGAAATATAGTCAGTCACACCACGCCACTCGATCCGCGTTACACCCGGCATAGCCAAAGTGACTGTCTTAGCATAACAGTCTAGAATAGCATGACACGGAGATAACCAGTCCATGCCCAGGATAATATCGAAATCTACCATATTCGGTAGCAATAAATCAACTCGGGTCTCCAGACCACCAATAGTCACCAAACACGACCGATATACATGGTCCACAATAATAGTGTCGCCCACTGGGGTAGACACATGAACAGGTAAGGCAAACACCCTCGGGTCGTACCCAATGATGAGCAAAGTATGAAGATACATATGAATAGGTAGAACCGGGATCAAATAATACTGAGGCGTCTCTATGACAGACTGAAATAATACCTGTAATGACAGCGTCCGAAGCAATGGCATCTGTCCTGCCCGGCATCGCGTAGAAACGAGCCTGGCCACCGCCTGATTGATCTCCACCTCTGGGGCGGCCCCTGGCTGCCTGATCTCCACCCTTAGCTGCCTGGGCGGGTGGTGAAGTAACTGGAGCAGAAGTCGAGGGCTGACCCCTCTGCTGATGCTGTCTGCCACGAAGGCGAGGGCACTGCCTCCTGAAATGACCCAACTCTCCGCACTCATAGCAGCTGCCCGGTACTGAAGATGGGGACTGATGAATACCTCTCGCACCGGAGTGACCAGCAGATGCACTCGGCGCAGAAGAACCCTGAACTGATGGAGCATGAGATGAACTCTGAGCTGGGAGAGCGCTGAGTGAAGTCTGACCCTGCTGGGGCCCATGATGACCACGGCCTGAAGATCCCCCACGATGATCTGGACGAGCTGACTGAGCAGGCCTGAAGGAGCGACCTCTACCCTGCTGGAACTGACCCCTCGACAGAGCACCACTGTAACTGCCCGATCCACGAGGCCTCTTAGCCTCCCTCTCCTCTTGCTCTCTACGGCGAACTGACTCAATCTCACGAGCAATGTCTACCACCTCCTCAAACGTAGCACCCAGTACTCTCTCTCTAGTCATCAGAATACGGAGATGGTAGTTAAGACCATCCACAAATCTCCTGATCCTCTCGCGATCTGTTGGAACCATCCAAGTAGCATGACGAGCCAGCTGGGAAAACCTCATCTCGTACTGAGTCGCTATCATGTCTCCTTGTGTCAACCACTCGAACTGCCTACGCAACTCTTCCCTGCGGGACTGAGGTACATACTTCTCCAGAAAAAGAGCTGAGAACTGCTGCCAAGTCAGAGGTGCTGCACCGGCAGGCCTACGCCTCTCAAAGTCCTCCCACCAAGTAAGAGCAGCCCCCACGAACTGAAATGTAGTAAATGCCACACCACTCGACTCGAGGATCCCTGCAGTACGGAGCATACGCTGGCATCTGTCAAGAAAACTCTAGGCATCCTCGCCCTCAGCACCACCAAATGTCGGAGGCTGGAGTCTACCAAACCTCTCTAGACGACGCTGCTCATCGTCTGGCATAGCTGGAACCACAAAACCCTGAGCTGGTGCAACCTGCTGAGCTGGAGGTGCCTCCGGTGTCTGTAGCCCCTGCACTCCCTGCGCAGGTGTGCGGGCATCGGGGGTCTGATTGCCTCCCCCGGTCTGTGAAGTAGCTGCTGCTGCTGTGGTGGCTGAAACTGCCTGAGCCAATCCAGTACAGACCGTCAAGATCTGTGCCAAGGTCTCCTGAAGACCCGGAATCACAATAGGCACAGCTGGTGCCTGAGCAGGTGCTGCTGGAGTCTCCACAGCTGGAGCCTGATCCTGAGCTGGGGAAATCATAGGATTAACAGGTGCTCACCCAGCTACTCTACCCCTACCACGACCACGACCGCATCCCCGGCCTCTGGAGGCCTCAGTAGGTGGCACTGGTGGTCGTCCGTCACGTTCGGTAGTTCTTGTTCTCACCAGCTGTGAGAGAATAGAATAACAAAGATTTAGTTCATAGTTCAACAAAATCGCACGACAAGAGTTTCAAGAATATGAAGTATTTCCTAAAGGTTCTGCAGCCTCTCGAGGATAAGTACAGACGTCTCCGTACCGATCCACGAGACTTTACTAAACCGGCTCATGACTCGCGAGACCAAGTAACCTAGGCTCTGATACCAACTTGTCACGACCCAACCCCGGTCGTGATGGCGCCCAACACACTGCTAGGCAAGCCCGACCATTTAGACAACCTTGACCTATTAATCACAGAGGATAAATAAATATTCACAACTAAAATACCAAATTAAATGCGGAATTTCTGAAATAATTTCTAACATTCAAAACCCCAAAATAAAAATACTAATCAGCCCATAGAATCTGGTGTCACGAACATGAGCCTCTAATACAGAATATTCACATATCACAAGTCTGTCTAGGAAAAATGCGAATAAAAAGATAAAGATAGATGGGAGAGATCAAGGCTGCGAATGCCATGCAGCTACCTCGATACTCCCGGATACTGCTGCTCAGCTAATCAAATCCTCACTTACCCTGTGGTGTACCTGGATCTGCACACAAGGTGCAGGGAGTATTGTGAGTACTTCCAACCCAGAAAGTAATAAATATAAATAAAGTCTGAGGATAAGAAATGCCAAATAAACACAAGGTAAAGCTATAAATACTGTAAAACAACGAAGACAATTATAATAATGCCACAACAGATAAAGAGTAAATGACAATTAAAATATGTAATGCAACACATAAACCGGTACTCTCTTGTACCCCGCTGCGGCGTGCAGCCCGCTCCATTTATTTAACGTCGACGACGCTCACTGGGGGTGTGCAGACTCCGGGAGGGGCCCCTTACGGCCCAAGCACAATAATAAGCCATCTCGTGGCATCAAATAGGCCCTTGGCCTCATATCAATATCATTATTATACCACTGCGGCGTGCAGCCCGATCCCATACTCAGTCCAAAAAAAATCACATAATAGTATAAAAAATATTCAGCCCCAAACTTCATTTAAAATATTAATTTAGTTTCTAATTTAAGAAAAATGGCTGAGTTTCCAAACACAGTATTAAATACCAGGACTTAGTTTAACATCTATAAATATGATAAGAAACCGGTAAAATCAATCCCTGAAGGATTCAAGTAATTGGCACAAAGCCCAATTATAACAATTAATCCATTTTTAAAAGGATATCACAAAACTACAATCAATTAGGTAGTAATTTTTATTAGGCAGGACGGACCAAGTCACAATCCCCGACGGTGCTCTACCCCACGCCCGTTATCCGGCGTGCAAGTCACCTCAACATAGCACTACAATGTGCAAATTCGGGGTTTCAAACCCTCAACACAGCATTTACATTTATTACTAACCTCAAGCTGGCCAAAGTCCTAGCTTGCTATGCCCTTGACTTTCGAATTCACCTCCTCCGTGCGTCGATCTGACCAAACCACAAC